>NW_028128175.1:0-86759 GCF_965231255.1 Vanellus vanellus
CTGCGGACTCCATCCTCAAAAGCACCTGTTTTCGCTTTCGGCAACCTCATGAGCAAAAAAGACAAACGTCCAGCTTTTGCTGCCACAGCAAAGGTGCCAGCGGGGAAAAGTAATGCTGGTTCTCACTGCCTCCTGGAACTCTTTCAAATGCCACAGACAATTTGGCCCTCTCTGCTTTCCTGCGGACTCCATCCTCAAAAGCACCTGTTTTCGCTTTCGGCAGCCTCCGGAGCAAAAAGACAAACGTCCAGCTTTTGCTGCCACAGCAAAGGTGCCAGCGGGGAAAAGTAATGCTGGTTCTCACTGCCTCCTGGAAACCCTTTCAAATGCCCCAGACAATTTGGCCCTCTCTGCTTTCCTGAAAAGTCTATCCTCAAAAGCACCTGTTTTCGCTTTCGGCAGCCTCCGGAGCAAAAAAGACAAACGTCCAGCTTTTGCTGCCACAACAAAGGTGCCAGCGGGGAAAAGTAATGCTGGTTCTCACTGCCTCCTGGAACCTCTTTCAAATGCCCCAGACAATTTGGCCCTCTCTGCTTTCCTGCGGACTCCATCCTCAAAAGCACCTGTTTTCGCTTTCGGCAGCATCCGGAGCAAAAAAGACAAACGTCCAGCTTTTGCTGCCACAGCAAAGGTGCCAGCGGGGAAAAGTAATGCTGGTTCTCACTGCCTCCTGGAACCTGTTCAAATGCCCCAGACAATTTGGCCCTCTCTGCTTTCCTGCGGACTCCATCCTCAAAAGCACCTGTTTTCGCTTTCGGCAGCCTCCGGAGCAAAAAAGACAAACGTCCAGCTTTTGCTGCCACAGCAAAGGTGCCAGCGGGGAAAAGTAATGCTGGTTCTCACTGCCTCCTGGAACCCTTTCAAATGCCACAGACAATTTGGCCCTCTCTGCTTTCTTGCGGACTCCATCCTCAAAAGCACCTGTTTTCGCTTTCGGCAGCCTCCGGAGCAAAAAAGACAAACGTCCAGCTTTTGCTGCCACAGCAAAGGTGCCAGCGGGGAAAAGTAATGCTGGTTCTCACTGCCTCCTGGAACTCCTTCAAATGCCCCAGACAATTTGGCTCTCTCTGCTTTCCTGCGGACTCCATCCTCAAAAGCACCTGTTTTCGCTTTCGGCAGCCTCCGGAGCAAAAAAGACAAACGTCCAGCTTTTGCTGCCACAGCAAACGTGCCAGCGGGGAAAAGTAATGCTGGTTCTCACTGCCTCCTGGAACCTCTTCAAATGCCACAGACATTTTGGCCCTCTCTGCTTTCCTGCGGACTCCATCCTCAAAAGCACCTGTTTTCGCTTTCGGCAGCCTCCGGAGCAAAAAAGACAAACGTCCAGCTTTTGCTGCCACAGCAAAGGTGCCAGCGGGGAAAAGTAATGCTGGTTCTCACTGCCTCCTGGAACCCTTTCAAATGCCCCAGACAATTTGGCCCTCTCTGCTTTCCTGAAAAGTCTATCCTCAAAAGCACCTGTTTTCGCTTTCGGCAGCCTCCGGAGCAAAGAAGACAAACGTCCAGCTTTTGCTGCCACAACAAAGGTGCCAGCGGGGAAAAGTAATGCTGGTTCTCACTGCCTCCTGGAACCCTTTCAAATGCCCCAGACAATTTGGCCCTCTCTGCTTTCCTGCGGACTCCATCCTCAAAAGCACCTGTTTTCGCTTTCGGCAACCTCCGGAGCAAAAAAGACAAACGTCCAGCTTTTGCTGCCACAGCAAAGGTGCCAGCGGGGAAAAGTAATGCTGGTTCTCACTGCCTCCTGGAACCCTTTCAAATGCCTCAGACAATTTGGCCCTCTCTGCTTTCCTGTGGACTCCATCCTCAAAAGCACCTGTTTTCGCTTTCGGCAGCCTCCGGAGCAAAAAAGACAAACGTCCAGCTTTTGCTGCCACAGCAAAGGTGCCAGCGGGGAAAAGTAATGCTGGTTCTCACTGCCTCCTGGAACCTCTTCAAATGCCCCAGACAATTTGGCCCTCTCTGCTTTCCTGCGGACTCCATCCTCAAAAGCACCTGTTTTCGCTTTTGGCAACCTCCGGAGCAAAAAAGACAAACGTCCAGCTTTTGCTGCCACAGCAAAGGTGCCAGCGGGGAAAAGTAATGCTGGTTCTCACTGCCTCCTGGAACCCTTTCAAATGCCCCAGACAATTAAGCCCTCTCTGCTTTCCTGCGGACTCTATTCTCAAAAGCGCCTTTTTTCACTTTCGGCGCCCTCCGGTGGTAAAAAGACAAACGTCCAGGTTTTGCTGCCACAGCAAAGGTGCCAGCGGGGAAAAGTGATGCTGGTTCTCACTGCCTCCTGGAACCCTTTCAAATGCCCCAGACAATTTGGCCCTCTCTGCTTTCCTGAAAAGTCTATCCTCAAAAGCACCTGTTTTCGCTTTCGGCAGCCTCCGGAGCAAAAAAGACAAACGTCCAGCTTTTGCTGCCACAGCAAAGGTGCCAGCGGGGAAAAGTAATGCTGGTTCTCACTGCCTCCTGGAACCCTTTCAAATGCCACAGACAATTTGGCACTCTCTGCTTTCCTGCGGACTCCATCCTCAAAAGCACCTGTTTTCGCTTTCGGCAACCTCCGGAGCAAAAAAGACAAACGTCCAGCTTTTGCTGCCACAGCAAAGGTGCCAGCGGGGAAAAGTAATGCTGGTTCTCACTGCCTCCTGGAACCCTTTCAAATGCCACAGACAATTTGGCCCTCTCTGCTTTCCTGCGGACTCCATCCTCAAAAGCACCTGTTTTCGCTTTCGGCAGCCTCCGGAGCAAAAAAGACAAACGTCCAGCTTTTGCTGCCACAGCAAAGGTGCCAACGGGGAAAAGTAATGCTGGTTCTCACTGCCTCCTGGAACCCTTTCAAATGCCACAGACAATTTGGCCCTCTCTGCTTTCCTGCGGACTCCATCCTCAAAAGCACCTGTTTTCGCTTTCGGCAGCCTCCGGAGCAAAAAAGACAAACGTCCAGCTTTTGCTGCCACAACAAAGGTGCCAGCGGTAAAAAGTAATGCTGGTTCTCACTGCCTCCTGGAACCCTTTCAAATGCCACAGACAATTTGGCCCTCTCTGCTTTCCTGCGGACTCCATCCTCAAAAGCACCTGTTTTTCGCTTTCGGCAACCTCCGGAGCAAAAAAGACAAACGTCCAGCTTTTGCTGCCACAGCAAAGGTGCCAGAGGGGAAAAGTAATGCTGGTTCTCACTGCCTCCTGGAACCCTTTCAAATGCCACAGACAATTTGGCCCCTCTCTGCTTTCCTGCGGACTCCATCCTCAAAAGCACCTGTTTTTGCTTTCGGCAGCCTCCGGAGCAAAAAAGACAAACGTCCAGCTTTTGCTGCCACAGCAAAGGTGCCAGCGGGGAAAAGTAATGCTGGTTCTCACTGCCTCCTGGAACCTCTTCAAATGCCCCAGACAATTTGGCCCTCTCTGCTTTCCTGCGGACTCCATCCTCAAAAGCACCTGTTTTCGCTTTCGGCAGCCTCCGGAGCAAAAAAGACAAACGTCCAGCTTTTGCTGCCACAGCAAAGGTGCCAACGGGGAAAAGTAATGCTGGTTCTCACTGCCTCCTGGAACCCTTTCAAATGCCACAGACAATTTGGCCCTCTCTGCTTTCCTGCGGACTCCATCCTCAAAAGCACCTGTTTTCGCTTTCGGCAGCCTCCGGAGCAAAAAAGACAAACGTCCAGCTTTTGCTGCCTCAACAAAGGTGCCAGCGGTAAAAAGTAATGCTGGTTCTCACTGCCTCCTGGAACCCTTTCAAATGCCACAGACAATTTGGCCCTCTCTGCTTTCCTGCGGACTCCATCCTCAAAAGCACCTGTTTTCGCTTTCGGCAACCTCCGGAGCAAAAAAGACAAACGTCCAGCTTTTGCTGCCACAGCAAAGGTGCCAGAGGGGAAAAGTAATGCTGGTTCTCACTGCCTCCTGGAACCCTTTCAAATGCCACAGACAATTTGGCCCTCTCTGCTTTCCTGCGGACTCCATCCTCAAAAGCACCTGTTTTTGCTTTCGGCAGCCTCCGGAGCAAAAAAGACAAACGTCCAGCTTTTGCTGCCACAGCAAAGGTGCCAGCGGGGAAAAGTAATGCTGGTTCTCACTGCCTCCTGGAACCTCTTCAAATGCCCCAGACAATTTGGCCCCTCTCTGCTTTCCTGCGGACTCCATCCTCAAAAGCACCTGTTTTCGCTTTTGGCAACCTCCGGAGCAAAAAAGACAAACGTCCAGCTTTTGCTGCCACAGCAAAGGTGCCAGCGGGGAAAAGTAATGCTGGTTCTCACTGCCTCCTGGAACCCTTTCAAATGCCACAGACAATTTGGCCCTCTCTGCTTTCCTGCGGACTCCATCCTCAAAAGCACCTGTTTTCGCTTTCGGCAGCCTCCGGAGCAAAAAAGACAAACGTCCAGCTTTTGCTGCCACAGCAAAGGTGCCAGCGGGGAAAAGTAATGCTGGTTCTCACTGCCTCCTGGAACCCTTTCAAATGCCACAGACAATTTGGCCCTCTCTGCTTTCCTGCGGACTCCATCCTCAAAAGCACCTGTTTTCGCTTTCGGCAGCCTCCGGAGCAAAAAAGACAAACGTCCAGCTTTTGCTGCCACAGCAAAGGTGCCAGCGGGGAAAAGTAATGCTGGTTCTCACTGCCTCCTGGAACCCTTTCAAATGCCACAGACAATTTGGCCCTCTCTGCTTTCCTGCGGACTCCATCCTCAAAAGCACCTGTTTTCGCTTTCGGCAGCCTCCGGAGCAAAAAAGACAAACGTCCAGCTTTTGCTGCCACAGCAAAGGTGCCAGCGGGGAAAAGTAATGCTGGTTCTCACTGCCTCCTGGAACCCTTTCAAATGCCCCAGACAATTTGGCCCTCTCTGCTTTCCTGCGGACTCCATCCTCAAAAGCACCTGTTTTCGCTTTCGGCAACCTCCGGAGCAAAAAAGACAAACGTCCAGCTTTTGCTGCCACAGCAAAGGTGCCAGAGGGGAAAAGTAATGCTGGTTCTCACTGCCTCCTGGAACCCTTTCAAATGCCACAGACAATTTGGCCCTCTCTGCTTTCCTGCGGACTCCATCCTCAAAAGCACCTGTTTTTGCTTTCGGCAGCCTCCGGAGCAAAAAAGACAAACGTCCAGCTTTTGCTGCCACAGCAAAGGTGCCAGCGGGGAAAAGTAATGCTGGTTCTCACTGCCTCCTGGAACCTCTTCAAATGCCCCAGACAATTTGGCCCTCTCTGCTTTCCTGCGGACTCCATCCTCAAAAGCACCTGTTTTCGCTTTTGGCAACCTCCGGAGCAAAAAAGACAAACGTCCAGCTTTTGCTGCCACAGCAAAGGTGCCAGCGGGGAAAAGTAATGCTGGTTCTCACTGCCTCCTGGAACCCTTTCAAATGCCACAGACAATTTGGCCCTCTCTGCTTTCCTGCGGACTCCATCCTCAAAAGCACCTGTTTTCGCTTTCGGCAGCCTCCGGAGCAAAAAAGACAAACGTCCAGCTTTTTGCTGCCACAGCAAACGTGCCAGCGGGGAAAAGTAATGCTGGTTCTCACTGCCTCCTGGAACCCTTTCAAATGCCCCAGACAATTTGGCCCTCTCTGCTTTCTTGCGGACTCCATCCTCAAAAGCACCTGTTTTCGCTTTCGGCAGCCTCCGGAGCAAAAAAGACAAACGTCCAGCTTTTGCTGCCACAGCAAAGGTGCCAGCGGGGAAAAGTAATGCTGGTTCTCACTGCCTCCTGGAACTCCTTCAAATGCCCCAGACAATTTGGCCCTCTCTGCTTTCCTGAAAAGTCTATCCTCAAAAGCACCTGTTTTCGCTTTCGGCAGCCTCCGGAGCAAAAAAGACAAACGTCCAGCTTTTGCTGCCACAACAAAGGTGCCAGCGGGGAAAAGTAATGCTGGTTCTCACTGCCTCCTGGAACCCTTTCAAATGCCCCAGACAATTTGGCCCTCTCTGCTTTCCTGCGGACTCCATCCTCAAAAGCACCTGTTTCGCTTTCGGCAACCTCCGGAGCAAAAAAGACAAATGTCCAGCTTTTGCTGCCACAGCAAAGGTGCCAGCGGGGAAAAGTAATGCTGGTTCTCACTGCCTCCTGGAACCCTTTCAAATGCCACAGACAATTTGGCCCTCTCTGCTTTCCTGCGGACTCCATCCTCAAAAGCACCTGTTTTCGCTTTCGGCAGCCTCCGGAGCAAAAAAGACAAACGTCCAGCTTTTGCTGCCACAGCAAAGGTGCCAGCGGGGAAAAGTAATGCTGGTTCTCACTGCCTCCTGGAACCCTTTCAAATGCCCCAGACAATTAAGCCCTCTCTGCTTTCCTGCGGACTCTATTCTCAAAAGCGCCTTTTTCACTTTCGGCGCCTCCGGTGGTAAAAAGACAAACGTCCAGGTTTTGCTGCCACAGCAAAGGTGCCAGCGGGGAAAAGTGATGCTGGTTCTCACTGCCTCCTGGAACCCTTTCAAATGCCCCAGACAATTTGGCCCTCTCTGCTTTCCTGAAAAGTCTATCCTCAAAAGCACCTGTTTTCGCTTTCGGCAGCCTCCGGAGCAAAAAAGACAAACGTCCAGCTTTTGCTGCCACAGCAAAGGTGCCAGCGGGGAAAAGTAATGCTGGTTCTCACTGCCTCCTGGAACCCTTTCAAATGCCACAGACAATTTGGCCCTCTCTGCTTTCCTGCGGACTCCATCCTCAAAAGCACCTGTTTCGCTTTCGGCAGCCTCCGGAGCAAAAAAGACAAACGTCCAGCTTTTGCTGCCACAGCAAAGGTGCCAACGGGGAAAAGTAATGCTGGTTCTCACTGCCTCCTGGAACCCTTTCAAATGCCACAGACAATTTGGCCCTCTCTGCTTTCCTGCGGACTCCATCCTCAAAAGCACCTTTTTTCGCTTTCGGCAACCTCCGGAGCAAAAAAGACAAACGTCCAGCTTTTGCTGCCACAGCAAAGGTGCCAGCGGGGAAAAGTAATGCTGGTTCTCACTGCCTCCTGGAACCCTTTCAAATGCCACAGACAATTTGGCCCTCTCTGCTTTCCTGCGGACTCCATCCTCAAAAGCACCTGTTTTCGCTTTCGGCAGCCTCCGGAGCAAAAAAGACAAACGTCCAGCTTTTGCTGCCACAGCAAAGGTGCCAGCGGGGAAAAGTAATGCTGGTTCTCACTGCTTCCTGGAACCCTTTCAAATGCCCCAGACAATTTGGCCCTCTCTGCTTTCCTGCGGACTCCATCCTCAAAAGCACCTGTTTTCGCTTTCGGCAGCCTCCGGAGCAAAAAAGACAAACGTCCAGCTTTTGCTGCCACAACAAAGGTGCCAGCGGTAAAAAGTAATGCTGGTTCTCACTGCCTCCTGGAACTCTTTCAAATGCCACAGACAATTTGGCCCTCTCTGCTTTCCTGCGGACTCCATCCTCAAAAGCACCTGTTTTCGCTTTCGGCAACCTCCGGAGCAAAAAAGACAAACGTCCAGCTTTTGCTGCCACAGCAAAGGTGCCAGAGGGGAAAAGTAATGCTGGTTCTCACTGCCTCCTGGAACCCTTTCAAATGCCACAGACAATTTGGCCCTCTCTGCTTTCCTGCGGACTCCATCCTCAAAAGCACCTGTTTTTGCTTTCGGCAGCCTCTGGAGCAAAAAAGACAAACGTCCAGCTTTTGCTGCCACAGCAAAGGTGCCAGCGGGGAAAAGTAATGCTGGTTCTCACTGCCTCCTGGAACCTCTTCAAATGCCCCAGACAATTTGGCCCTCTCTGCTTTCCTGCGGACTCCATCCTCAAAAGCACCTGTTTTCGCTTTTGGCAACCTCCGGAGCAAAAAAGACAAACGTCCAGCTTTTGCTGCCACAGCAAAGGTGCCAGCGGGGAAAAGTAATGCTGGTTCTCACTGCCTCCTGGAACCCTTTCAAATGCCACAGACAATTTGGCCCTCTCTGCTTTCCTGCGGACTCCATCCTCAAAAGCACCTGTTTTCGCTTTCGGCAGCCTCCGGAGCAAAAAAGACAAACGTCCAGCTTTTGCTGCCACAGCAAAGGTGCCAGCGGGGAAAAGTAATGCTGGTTCTCACTGCCTCCTGGAACCCTTTCAAATGCCACAGACAATTTGGCCCTCTCTGCTTTCCTGCGGACTCCATCCTCAAAAGCACCTGTTTTCGCTTTCGGCAGCCTCCGGAGCAAAAAAGACAAACGTCCAGCTTTTGCTGCCACAGCAAAGGTGCCAGCGGGGAAAAGTAATGCTGGTTCTCACTGCCTCCTGGAACCCTTTCAAATGCCACAGACAATTTGGCCCTCTCTGCTTTCCTGCGGACTCCATCCTCAAAAGCACCTGTTTTCGCTTTCGGCAGCCTCCGGAGCAAAAAGACAAACGTCCAGCTTTTGCTGCCACAACAAAGGTGCCAGCGGGGAAAAGTAATGCTGGTTCTCACTGCCTCCTGGAACCCTTTCAAATGCCCCAGACAATTTGGCCCTCTCTGCTTTCCTGCGGACTCCATCCTCAAAAGCACCTGTTTTCGCTTTCGGCAACCTCCGGAGCAAAAAAGACAAACGTCCAGCTTTTGCTGCCACAGCAAAGGTGCCAGAGGGGAAAAGTAATGCTGGTTCTCACTGCCTCCTGGAACCCTTTCAAATGCCACAGACAATTTGGCCCTCTCTGCTTTCCTGCGGACTCCATCCTCAAAAGCACCTGTTTTTGCTTTCGGCAGCCTCCGGAGCAAAAAAGACAAACGTCCAGCTTTTGCTGCCACAGCAAAGGTGCCAGCGGGGAAAAGTAATGCTGGTTCTCACTGCCTCCTGGAACCTCTTCAAATGCCCCAGACAATTTGGCCCTCTCTGCTTTCCTGCGGACTCCATCCTCAAAAGCACCTGTTTTCGCTTTTGGCAACCTCCGGAGCAAAAAAGACAAACGTCCAGCTTTTGCTGCCACAGCAAAGGTGCCAGCGGGGAAAAGTAATGCTGGTTCTCACTGCCTCCTGGAACCCTTTCAAATGCCACAGACAATTTGGCCCTCTCTGCTTTCCTGCGGACCTCCATCCTCAAAAGCACCTGTTTTCGCTTTCGGCAGCCTCCGGAGCAAAAAAAGACAAACGTCCAGCTTTTGCTGCCACAGCAAAGGTGCCAGCGGGGAAAAGTAATGCTGGTTCTCACTGCCTCCTGGAACCCTTTCAAATGCCCCAGACAATTTGGCCCTCTCTGCTTTCCTGCGGACTCCATCCTCAAAAGCACCTGTTTTCGCTTTCGGCAGCCTCCGGAGCAAAAAAAGACAAACGTCCAGCTTTTGCTGCCACAGCAAAGGTGCCAGCGGGGAAAAGTAATGCTGGTTCTCACTGCCTCCTGGAACCCTTTCAAATGCCACAGACAATTTGGCCCTCTCTGCTTTCCTGCGGACTCCATCCTCAAAAGCACCTGTTTTCGCTTTCGGCAACCTCCGGAGCAAAAAAGACAAACGTCCAGCTTTTGCTGCCACAGCAAAGGTGCCAGCGGGGAAAAGTAATGCTGGTTCTCACTGCCTCCTGGAACTCCTTCAAATGCCCCAGACAATTTGGCTCTCTCTGCTTTCCTGCGGACTCCATCCTCAAAAGCACCTGTTTTTGCTTTCGGCAGCCTCCGGAGCAAAAAAGACAAACGTCCAGCTTTTGCTGCCACAGCAAAGGTGCCAGCGGGGAAAAGTAATGCTGGTTCTCACTGCCTCCTGGAACCTCTTCAAATGCCCCAGACAATTTGGCCCCTCTCTGCTTTCCTGCGGACTCCATCCTCAAAAGCACCTGTTTTCGCTTTTGGCAACCTCCGGAGCAAAAAAGACAAACGTCCAGCTTTTGCTGCCACAGCAAAGGTGCCAGCGGGGAAAAGTAATGCTGGTTCTCACTGCCTCCTGGAACCCTTTCAAATGCCACAGACAATTTGGCCCTCTCTGCTTTCCTGCGGACTCCATCCTCAAAAGCACCTGTTTTCGCTTTCGGCAGCCTCCGGAGCAAAAAAGACAAACGTCCAGCTTTTGCTGCCACAGCAAAGGTGCCAGAGGGGAAAAGTAATGCTGGTTCTCACTGCCTCCTGGAACCCTTTCAAATGCCCCAGACAATTTGGCCCTCTCTGCTTTCCTGTGGACTCCATCCTCAAAAGCACCTGTTTTCACTTTGGGCAGCCTCCGGAGCAAAAAAAGACAAACGTCCAGCTTTTGCTGCCACAGCAAAGGTGCCAGCGGGGAAAAGTAATGCTGGTTCTCACTGCCTCCTGGAACCCTTTCAAATGCCACAGACAATTTGGCCCTCTCTGCTTTCCTGCGGACTCCATCCTCAAAAGCACCTGTTTTCGCTTTCGGCAGCATCCGGAGCAAAAAAGACAAACGTCCAGCTTTTGCTGCCACAGCAAAGGTGCCAGCGGGGAAAAGTAATGCTGGTTCTCACTGCCTCCTGGAACCTGTTCAAATGCCCCAGACAATTTGGCCCTCTCTGCTTTCCTGCGGACTCCATCCTCAAAAGCACTTGTTTTCGCTTTCGGCAGCCTCCGGAGCAAAAAAGAAAAACGTCCAGCTTTTGCTGCCACAGCAAAGGTGCCAGCGGGGAAAAGTAATGCTGGTTCTCACTGCCTCCTGGAACCCTTTCAAATGCCACAGACAATTTGGCCCTCTCTGCTTTCTTGCGGACTCCATCCTCAAAAGCACCTGTTTTCGCTTTCGGCAGCCTCCGGAGCAAAAAAGACAAACGTCCAGCTTTTGCTGCCACAGCAAAGGTGCCAGCGGGGAAAAGTAATGCTGGTTCTCACTGCCTCCTGGAACTCCTTCAAATGCCCCAGACAATTTGGCTCTCTCTGCTTTCCTGCGGACTCCATCCTCAAAAGCACCTGTTTTCGCTTTCGGCAGCCTCCGGAGCAAAAAAGACAAACGTCCAGCTTTTGCTGCCACAGCAAACGTGCCAGCGGGGAAAAGTAATGCTGGTTCTCACTGCCTCCTGGAACCTCTTCAAATGCTACAGACATTTTGGCCCTCTCTGCTTTCCTGCGGACTCCATCCTCAAAAGCACCTGTTTTCGCTTTCGGCAGCCTCCGGAGCAAAAAAGACAAACGTCCAGCTTTTGCTGCCACAGCAAAGGTGCCAGCGGGGAAAAGTAATGCTGGTTCTCACTGCCTCCTGGAACCCTTTCAAATGCCCCAGACAATTTGGCCCTCTCTGCTTTCCTGAAAAGTCTATCCTCAAAAGCACCTGTTTTCGCTTTCGGCAGCCTCCGGAGCAAAAAAGACAAACGTCCAGCTTTTGCTGCCACAACAAAGGTGCCAGCGGGGAAAAGTAATGCTGGTTCTCACTGCCTCCTGGAACCCTTTCAAATGCCCCAGACAATTTGGCCCTCTCTGCTTTCCTGCGGACTCCATCCTCAAAAGCACCTGTTTTCGCTTTCGGCAACCTCCGGAGCAAAAAAGACAAACGTCCAGCTTTTGCTGCCACAGCAAAGGTGCCAGCGGGGAAAAGTAATGCTGGTTCTCACTGCCTCCTGGAACCTCTTCAAATGCCCCAGACAATTTGGCCCTCTCTGCTTTCCTGCGGACTCCATCCTCAAAAGCACCTGTTTTCGCTTTTGGCAACCTCCGGAGCAAAAAAGACAAACGTCCAGCTTTTGCTGCCACAGCAAAGGTGCCAGCGGGGAAAAGTAATGCTGGTTCTCACTGCCTCCTGGAACCCTTTCAAATGCCCCAGACAATTAAGCCCTCTCTGCTTTCCTGCGGACTCTATCCTCAAAAGCGCCTTTTTTCACTTTCGGCGCCCTCCGGTGGTAAAAAGACAAACGTCCAGGTTTTGCTGCCACAGCAAAGGTGCCAGCGGGGAAAAGTGATGCTGGTTCTCACTGCCTCCTGGAACTCTTTCAAATGCCACAGACAATTTGGCCCTCTCTGCTTTCCTGCGGACTCCATCCTCAAAAGCACCTATTTTCGCTTTCGGCAGCCTCCGGAGCAAAAAAGACAGACGTCCAGCTTTTGCTGCCACAGCAAAGGTGCCAGCGGGGAAAAGTAATGCTGGTTCTCACTGCCTCCTGGAACCCTTTCAAATGCCACAGACAATTTGGCCCTCTCTGCTTTCCTGCGGACTCCATCCTCAAAAGCACCTGTTTTCGCTTTCGGCAGCCTCCGGAGCAAAAAAGACAAACGTCCAGCTTTTGCTGCCACAGCAAAGGTGCCAGCGGGGAAAAGTAATGCTGGTTCTCACTGCCTCCTGGAACCTCTTCAAATGCCCCAGACAATTTGGCCCTCTCTGCTTTCCTGCGGACTCCATCCTCAAAAGCACCTGTTTTCGCTTTCGGCAGCCTCCGGAGCAAAAAAGACAAACGTCCAGCTTTTGCTGCCACAGCAAAGGTGCCAGCGGGGAAAAGTAATGCTGGTTCTCACTGCCTCCTGGAACCTCTTCAAATGCCACAGACATTTTGGCCCTCTCTGCTTTCCTGCGGACTCCATCCTCAAAAGCACCTGTTTTCGCTTTCGGCAACCTCATGAGCAAAAAAGACAAACGTCCAGCTTTTGCTGCCACAGCAAAGGTGCCAGCGGGGAAAAGTAATGCTGGTTCTCACTGCCTCCTGGAACTCTTTCAAATGCCACAGACAATTTGGCCCTCTCTGCTTTCCTGCGGACTCCATCCTCAAAAGCACCTGTTTTCGCTTTCGGCAGCCTCCGGAGCAAAAAAGACAAACGTCCAGCTTTTGCTGCCACAGCAAAGGTGCCAGCGGGGAAAAGTAATGCTGGTTCTCACTGCCTCCTGGAACCCTTTCAAATGCCCCAGACAATTTGGCCCTCTCTGCTTTCCTGAAAAGTCTATCCTCAAAAGCACCTGTTTTCGCTTTCGGCAGCCTCCGGAGCAAAAAAGACAAACGTCCAGCTTTTGCTGCCACAGCAAAGGTGCCAGCGGGGAAAAGTAATGCTGGTTCTCACTGCCTCCTGGAACCCTTTCAAATGCCACAGACAATTTGGCCCTCTCTGCTTTCCTGCGGACTCCATCCTCAAAAGCACCTGTTTCGCTTTCGGCAGCCTCCGGAGCAAAAAAGACAAACGTCCAGCTTTTGCTGCCACAGCAAAGGTGCCAGCGGGGAAAAGTAATGCTGGTTCTCACTGCCTCCTGGAACCCTTTCAAATGCCACAGACAATTTGGCCCTCTCTGCTTTCCTGCGGACTCCATCCTCAAAAGCACCTGTTTTCGCTTTCGGCAGCCTCCGGAGCAAAAAAGACAAACGTCCAGCTTTTGCTGCCACAGCAAAGGTGCCAGCGGGGAAAAGTAATGCTGGTTCTCACTGCCTCCTGGAACCCTTTCAAATGCCCCAGACAATTTGGCCCTCTCTGCTTTCCTGCGGACTCCATCCTCAAAAGCACCTGTTTTCGCTTTCGGCAGCCTCCGGACCAAAAAAGACAAACGTCCAGCTTTTGCTGCCACAACAAAGGTGCCAGCGGGGAAAAGTAATGCTGGTTCTCACTGCCTCCTGGAACCCTTTCAAATGCCCCAGACAATTTGGCCCTCTCTGCTTTCCTGCGGACTCCATCCTCAAAAGCACCTGTTTTCGCTTTCGGCAGCCTCCGGAGCAAAAAAGACAAACGTCCAGCTTTTGCTGCCACAGCAAAGGTGCCAGCGGGGAAAAGTAATGCTGGTTCTCACTGCCTCCTGGAACCCTTTCAAATGCCACAGACAATTTGGCCCTCTCTGCTTTCCTGCGGACTCCATCCTCAAAAGCACCTTTTTTGGCTTTCGGCAACCTCCGGAGCAAAAAAGACAAACGTCCAGCTTTTGCTGCCACAGCAAAGGTGCCAGCGGGGAAAAGTAATGCTGGTTCTCACTGCCTCCTGGAACCCTTTCAAATGCCACAGACAATTTGGCCCTCTCTGCTTTCCTGCGGACTCCATCCTCAAAAGCACCTGTTTTCGCTTTCGGCAGCCTCCGGAGCAAAAAAGACAAACGTCCAGCTTTTGCTGCCACAGAAGGTGCCAGCGGGGAAAAGTAATGCTGGTTCTCACTGCCTCCTGGAACCCTTTCAAATGCCACAGACAATTTGGCCCTCTCTGCTTTCCTGCGGACTCCATCCTCAAAAGCACCTGTTTTCGCTTTCGGCAGCCTCCGGAGCAAAAAAGACAAACGTCCAGCTTTTGCTGCCACAGCAAAGGTGCCAGCGGGGAAAAGTAATGCTGGTTCTCACTGCCTCCTGGAACCCTTTCAAATGCCCCAGACAATTTGGCCCTCTCTGCTTTCCTGCGGACTCCATCCTCAAAAGCACCTGTTTTCGCTTTCGGCAGCCTCCGGACCAAAAAAGACAAACGTCCAGCTTTTGCTGCCACAGCAAAGGTGCCAGCGGGGAAAAGTAATGCTGGTTCTCACTGCCTCCTGGAACCCTTTCAAATGCCCCAGACAATTTGGCCCTCTCTGCTTTCCTGCGGACTCCATCCTCAAAAGCACCTGTTTTCGCTTTCGGCAGCCTCCGGAGCAAAAAAGACAAACGTCCAGCTTTTGCTGCCACAGCAAAGGTGCCAGCGGGGAAAAGTAATGCTGGTTCTCACTGCCTCCTGGAACTCTTTCAAATGCCACAGACAATTTGGCCCTCTCTGCTTTCCTGCGGACTCTATCCTCAAAAGCAGCTGTTTTCGCTTTCGGCAGCCTCCGGAGCAAAAAAGACAAACGTCCAGCTTTTGCTGCCACAGCAAAGGTGCCAGCGGGGAAAAGTAATGCTGGTTCTCACTGCCTCCTGGAACCCTTTCAAATGCCCCAGACAATTTGGCCCTCTCTGCTTTCCTGAAAAGTCTATCCTCAAAAGCACCTGTTTTCGCTTTCGGCAGCCTCCGGAGCAAAAAAGACAAACGTCCAGCTTTTGCTGCCACAACAAAGGTGCCAGCGGGGAAAAGTAATGCTGGTTCTCACTGCCTCCTGGAACCCTTTCAAATGCCCCAGACAATTTGGCCCTCTCTGCTTTCCTGCGGACTCCATCCTCAAAAGCACCTGTTTTCGCTTTCGGCAACCTCCGGAGCAAAAAGACAAACGTCCAGCTTTTGCTGCCACAGCAAAGGTGCCAGCGGGGAAAAGTAATGCTGGTTCTCACTGCCTCCTGGAACCCTTTCAAATGCCACAGACAATTTGGCCCTCTCTGCTTTCCTGCGGACTCCATCCTCAAAAGCACCTGTTTTCGCTTTCGGCAGCCTCCGGAGCAAAAAAGACAAACGTCCAGCTTTTGCTGCCACAGCAAAGGTGCCAGCGGGGAAAAGTAATGCTGGTTCTCACTGCCTCCTAGAACCCTTTCAAATGCCACAGACAATTTGGCCCTCTCTGCTTTCCTGCGGACTCCATCCTCAAAAGCACCTGTTTTCGCTTTCGGCAGCCTCCGGAGCAAAAAAGACAAACGTCCAGCTTTTGCTGCCACAGCAAAGGTGCCAGCGGGGAAAAGTAATGCTGGTTCTCACTGCCTCCTGGAACCCTTTCAAATGCCCCAGACAATTTGGCCCTCTCTGCTTTCCTGCGGACTCCATCCTCAAAAGCACCTGTTTTCGCTTTCGGCAGCCTCCGGACCAAAAAAGACAAACGTCCAGCTTTTGCTGCCACAGCAAAGGTGCCAGCGGGGAAAAGTAATGCTGGTTCTCACTGCCTCCTGGAACCCTTTCAAATGCCCCAGACAATTTGGCCCTCTCTGCTTTCCTGCGGACTCCATCCTCAAAAGCACCTGTTTTCGCTTTCGGCAGCCTCCGGAGCAAAAAAGACAAACGTCCAGCTTTTGCTGCCACAGCAAAGGTGCCAGCGGGGAAAAGTAATGCTGGTTCTCACTGCCTCCTGGAACTCTTTCAAATGCCACAGACAATTTGGCCCTCTCTGCTTTCCTGCGGACTCTATCCTCAAAAGCAGCTGTTTTCGCTTTCGGCAGCCTCCGGAGCAAAAAAGACAAACGTCCAGCTTTTGCTGCCACAGCAAAGGTGCCAGCGGGGAAAAGTAATGCTGGTTCTCACTGCCTCCTGGAACCCTTTCAAATGCCCCAGACAATTTGGCCCTCTCTGCTTTCCTGAAAAGTCTATCCTCAAAAGCACCTGTTTTCGCTTTCGGCAGCCTCCGGAGCAAAAAAGACAAACGTCCAGCTTTTGCTGCCACAACAAAGGTGCCAGCGGGGAAAAGTAATGCTGGTTCTCACTGCCTCCTGGAACCCTTTCAAATGCCCCAGACAATTTGGCCCTCTCTGCTTTCCTGCGGACTCCATCCTCAAAAGCACCTGTTTTCGCTTTCGGCAACCTCCGGAGCAAAAAAGACAAACGTCCAGCTTTTGCTGCCACAGCAAAGGTGCCAGCGGGGAAAAGTAATGCTGGTTCTCACTGCCTCCTGGAACCCTTTCAAATGCCACAGACAATTTGGCCCTCTCTGCTTTCCTGCGGACTCCATCCTCAAAAGCACCTGTTTTCGCTTTCGGCAGCCTCCGGAGCAAAAAAGACAAACGTCCAGCTTTTGCTGCCACAGCAAAGGTGCCAGCGGGGAAAAGTAATGCTGGTTCTCACTGCCTCCTAGAACCCTTTCAAATGCCACAGACAATTTGGCCCTCTCTGCTTTCCTGCGGACTCCATCCTCAAAAGCACCTGTTTTCGCTTTCGGCAACCTCCGGAGCAAAAAAGACAAACGTCCAGGTTTTGCTGCCACAGCAAAGGTGCCAGCGGGGAAAAGTAATGCTGGTTCTCACTGCCTCCTGGAACCCTTTCAAATGCCACAGACAATTTGGCCCTCTCTGCTTTCCTGCGGACTCCATCCTCAAAAGCACCTGTTTTCGCTTTCGGCAGCCTCCGGAGCAAAAAAGACAAACGTCCAGCTTTTGCTGCCACAACAAAGGTGCCAGCGGGGAAAAGTAATGCTGGTTCTCACTGCCTCCTGGAACCCTTTCAAATGCCCCAGACAATTTGGCCCTCTCTGCTTTCCTGCGGACTCCATCCTCAAAAGCACCTGTTTTCGCTTTCGGCAACCTCCGGAGCAAAAAAGACAAACGTCCAGCTTTTGCTGCCACAGCAAAGGTGCCAGAGGGGAAAAGTAATGCTGGTTCTCACTGCCTCCTGGAACCCTTTC
Organism: Vanellus vanellus; assembly: GCF_965231255.1. Classification (NCBI taxonomy): domain Eukaryota; kingdom Metazoa; phylum Chordata; class Aves; order Charadriiformes; family Charadriidae; genus Vanellus; species Vanellus vanellus. The sequence continues at coordinate 16,973 of NW_028128175.1, forward strand.
AAATGCCACAGACAATTTGGCCCTCTCTGCTTTCCTGCGGACTCCATCCTCAAAAGCACCTGTTTTTGCTTTCGGCAGCCTCCGGAGCAAAAAAGACAAACGTCCAGCTTTTGCTGCCACAGCAAAGGTGCCAGCGGGGAAAAGTAATGCTGGTTCTCACTGCCTCCTGGAACCTCTTCAAATGCCCCAGACAATTTGGCCCTCTCTGCTTTCCTGCGGACTCCATCCTCAAAAGCACCTGTTTTCGCTTTCGGCAGCCTCCGGAGCAAAAAAGACAAACGTCCAGGTTTTGCTGCCACAGCAAAGGTGCCAGCGGGGAAAAGTAATGCTGGTTCTCACTGCCTCCTGGAACCCTTTCAAATGCCACAGACAATTTGGCCCTCTCTGCTTTCCTGCGGACTCCATCCTCAAAAGCACCTGTTTTCGCTTTCGGCAGCCTCCGGAGCAAAAAAGACAAACGTCCAGCTTTTGCTGCCACAGCAAAGGTGCCAGCGGGGAAAAGTAATGCTGGTTCTCACTGCCTCCTGGAACCCTTTCAAATGCCCCAGACAATTTGGCCCTCTCTGCTTTCCTGTGGACTCCATCCTCAAAAGCACCTGTTTTCGCTTTCGGCAGCCTCCGGAGCAAAAAAGACAAACGTCCAGCTTTTGCTGCCACAGCAAAGGTGCCAGCGGGGAAAAGTAATGCTGGTTCTCACTGCCTCCTGGAACTCCTTCAAATGCCCCAGACAATTTGGCTCTCTCTGCTTTCCTGCGGACTCCATCCTCAAAAGCACCTGTTTTTGCTTTCGGCAGCCTCCGGAGCAAAAAAGACAAACGTCCAGCTTTTGCTGCCACAGCAAAGGTGCCAGCGGGGAAAAGTAATGCTGGTTCTCACTGCCTCCTGGAACCTCTTCAAATGCCCCAGACAATTTGGCCCTCTCTGCTTTCCTGCGGACTCCATCCTCAAAAGCACCTGTTTTCGCTTTCGGCAGCCTCCGGAGCAAAAAAGACAAACGTCCAGCTTTTGCTGCCACAGCAAAGGTGCCAGCGGGGAAAAGTAATGCTGGTTCTCACTGCCTCCTGGAACCCTTTCAAATGCCACAGACAATTTGGCCCTCTCTGCTTTCCTGCGGACTCCATCCTCAAAAGCACCTGTTTTCGCTTTCGGCAGCCTCCGGAGCAAAAAAGACAAACGTCCAGCTTTTGCTGCCACAGCAAAGGTGCCAGCGGGGAAAAGTAATGCTGGTTCTCACTGCCTCCTGGAACCTGTTCAAATGCCCCAGACAATTTGGCCCTCTCTGCTTTCCTGCGGACTCCATCCTCAAAAGCACCTGTTTTCGCTTTCGGCAGCCTCCGGAGCAAAAAAGACAAACGTCCAGCTTTTGCTGCCACAGCAAAGGTGCCAGCGGGGAAAAGTTATGCTGGTTCTCACTGCCTCCTGGAACCCTTTCAAATGCCACAGACAATTTGGCCCTCTCTGCTTTCTTGCGGACTCCATCCTCAAAAGCACCTGTTTTCGCTTTCGGCAGCCTCCGGAGCAAAAAAGACAAACGTCCAGCTTTTGCTGCCACAGCAAAGGTGCCAGCGGGGAAAAGTAATGCTGGTTCTCACTGCCTCCTGGAACTCCTTCAAATGCCCCAGACAATTTGGCTCTCTCTGCTTTCCTGCGGACTCCATCCTCAAAAGCACCTGTTTTCGCTTTCGGCAGCCTCCGGAGCAAAAAAGACAAACGTCCAGCTTTTGCTGCCACAGCAAACGTGCCAGCGGGGAAAAGTAATGCTGGTTCTCACTGCCTCCTGGAACCTCTTCAAATGCCACAGACATTTTGGCCCTCTCTGCTTTCCTGCGGACTCCATCCTCAAAAGCACCTGTTTTCGCTTTCGGCAGCCTCCGGAGCAAAAAAGACAAACGTCCAGCTTTTGCTGCCACAGCAAATGTGCCAGCGGGGAAAAGTAATGCTGGTTCTCACTGCCTCCTGGAACCCTTTCAAATGCCCCAGACAATTTGGCCCTCTCTGCTTTCCTGAAAAGTCTATCCTCAAAAGCACCTGTTTTCGCTTTCGGCAGCCTCCGGAGCAAAAAAGACAAACGTCCAGCTTTTGCTGCCACAACAAAGGTGCCAGCGGGGAAAAGTAATGCTGGTTCTCACTGCCTCCTGGAACCCTTTCAAATGCCACAGACAATTTGGCCCTCTCTGCTTTCCTGCGGACTCCATCCTCAAAAGCACCTGTTTTCGCTTTCGGCAACCTCCGGAGCAAAAAAGACAAACGTCCAGCTTTTGCTGCCACAGCAAAGGTGCCAGCGGGGAAAAGTAATGCTGGTTCTCACTGCCTCCTGGAACCCTTTCAAATGCCACAGACAATTTGGCCCTCTCTGCTTTCCTGTGGACTCCATCCTCAAAAGCACCTGTTTTCGCTTTCGGCAGCCTCCGGAGCAAAAAAGACAAACGTCCAGCTTTTGCTGCCACAGCAAAGGTGCCAGCGGGGAAAAGTAATGCTGGTTCTCACTGCCTCCTGGAACCTCTTCAAATGCCCCAGACAATTTGGCCCTCTCTGCTTTCCTGCGGACTCCATCCTCAAAAGCACCTGTTTTCGCTTTTGGCAACCTCCGGAGCAAAAAAGACAAACGTCCAGCTTTTGCTGCCACAGCAAAGGTGCCAGCGGGGAAAAGTAATGCTGGTTCTCACTGCCTCCTGGAACCCTTTCAAATGCCCCAGACAATTAAGCCCTCTCTGCTTTCCTGCGGACTCTATCCTCAAAAGCGCCTTTTTTCACTTTCGGCGCCCTCCGGTGGTAAAAAGACAAACGTCCAGGTTTTGCTGCCACAGCAAAGGTGCCAGCGGGGAAAAGTGATGCTGGTTCTCACTGCCTCCTGGAACTCTTTCAAATGCCACAGACAATTTGGCCCTCTCTGCTTTCCTGCGGACTCCATCCTCAAAAGCACCTGTTTTTGCTTTCGGCAGCCTCCGGAGCAAAAAAGACAGACGTCCAGCTTTTGCTGCCACAGCAAAGGTGCCAGCGGGGAAAAGTAATGCTGGTTCTCACTGCCTCCTGGAACCCTTTCAAATGCCACAGACAATTTGGCCCTCTCTGCTTTCCTGCGGACTCCATCCTCAAAAGCACCTGTTTTCGCTTTCGGCAGCCTCCGGAGCAAAAAAGACAAACGTCCAGCTTTTGCTGCCACAGCAAAGGTGCCAGCGGGGAAAAGTAATGCTGGTTCTCACTGCCTCCTGGAACCTCTTCAAATGCCCCAGACAATTTGGCCCTCTCTGCTTTCCTGCGGACTCCATCCTCAAAAGCACCTGTTTTCGCTTTCGGCAGCCTCCGGAGCAAAAAAGACAAACGTCCAGCTTTTGCTGCCACAGCAAAGGTGCCAGCGGGGAAAAGTAATGCTGGTTCTCACTGCCTCCTGGAACCTCTTCAAATGCCACAGACATTTTGGCCCTCTCTGCTTTCCTGCGGACTCCATCCTCAAAAGCACCTGTTTTCGCTTTCGGCAACCTCATGAGCAAAAAAGACAAACGTCCAGCTTTTGCTGCCACAGCAAAGGTGCCAGCGGGGAAAAGTAATGCTGGTTCTCACTGCCTCCTGCAACTCTTTCAAATGCCACAGACAATTTGGCCCTCTCTGCTTTCCTGCGGACTCCATCCTCAAAAGCACCTGTTTTCGCTTTCGGCAGCCTCCGGAGCAAAAAAGACAAACGTCCAGCTTTTGCTGCCACAGCAAAGGTGCCAGCGGGGAAAAGTAATGCTGGTTCTCACTGCCTCCTGGAACCCTTTCAAATGCCCCAGACAATTTGGCCCTCTCTGCTTTCCTGAAAAGTCTATCCTCAAAAGCACCTGTTTTCGCTTTCGGCAGCCTCCGGAGCAAAAAAGACAAACGTCCAGCTTTTGCTGCCACAACAAAGGTGCCAGCGGGGAAAAGTAATGCTGGTTCTCACTGCCTCCTGGAACCCTTTCAAATGCCCCAGACAATTTGGCCCTCTCTGCTTTCCTGCGGACTCCATCCTCAAAAGCACCTGTTTTCGCTTTCGGCAACCTCCGGAGCAAAAAAGACAAACGTCCAGCTTTTGCTGCCACAGCAAAGGTGCCAGCGGGGAAAAGTAATGCTGGTTCTCACTGCCTCCTGGAACCCTTTCAAATGCCACAGACAATTTGGCCCTCTCTGCTTTCCTGCGGACTCCATCCTCAAAAGCACCTGTTTTCGCTTTCGGCAGCCTCCGGAGCAAAAAAGACAAACGTCCAGCTTTTGCTGCCACAGCAAAGGTGCCAACGGGGAAAAGTAATGCTGGTTCTCACTGCCTCCTGGAACCCTTTCAAATGCCACAGACAATTTGGCCCTCTCTGCTTTCCTGCGGACTCCATCCTCAAAAGCACCTGTTTTCGCTTTCGGCAGCCTCCGGAGCAAAAAAGACAAACGTCCAGCTTTTGCTGCCACAGCAAAGGTGCCAGCGGGGAAAAGTAATGCTGGTTCTCACTGCCTCCTGGAACCCTTTCAAATGCCACAGACAATTTGGCCCTCTCTGCTTTCCTGCGGACTCCATCCTCAAAAGCACCTGTTTTCGCTTTCGGCAGCCTCCGGAGCAAAAAAGACAAACGTCCAGCTTTTGCTGCCACAGCAAAGGTGCCAGCGGGGAAAAGTAATGCTGGTTCTCACTGCCTCCTGGAACCCTTTCAAATGCCACAGACAATTTGGCCCTCTCTGCTTTCCTGCGGACTCCATCCTCAAAAGCACCTGTTTTCGCTTTCGGCAGCCTCCGGAGCAAAAAAGACAAACGTCCAGCTTTTGCTGCCACAGCAAAGGTGCCAGCGGGGAAAAGTAATGCTGGTTCTCACTGCCTCCTGGAACCCTTTCAAATGCCCCAGACAATTTGGCCCTCTCTGCTTTCCTGCGGACTCCATCCTCAAAAGCACCTGTTTTCGCTTTCGGCAGCCTCCGGACCAAAAAAGACAAACGTCCAGCTTTTGCTGCCACAACAAAGGTGCCAGCGGGGAAAAGTAATGCTGGTTCTCACTGCCTCCTGGAACCCTTTCAAATGCCCCAGACAATTTGGCCCTCTCTGCTTTCCTGCGGACTCCATCCTCAAAAGCACCTGTTTTCGCTTTCGGCAACCTCCGGAGCAAAAAAGACAAACGTCCAGCTTTTGCTGCCACAGCAAAGGTGCCAGAGGGGAAAAGTAATGCTGGTTCTCACTGCCTCCTGGAACCTCTTCAAATGCCCCAGACAATTTGGCCCTCTCTGCTTTCCTGCGGACTCCATCCTCAAAAGCACCTGTTTTCGCTTTTGGCAACCTCCGGAGCAAAAAAGACAAACGTCCAGCTTTTGCTGCCACAGCAAAGGTGCCAGCGGGGAAAAGTAATGCTGGTTCTCACTGCCTCCTGGAACCCTTTCAAATGCCACAGACAATTTGGCCCTCTCTGCTTTCCTGCGGACTCCATCCTCAAAAGCACCTGTTTTCGCTTTCGGCAGCCTCCGGAGCAAAAAAGACAAACGTCCAGCTTTTGCTGCCACAGCAAAGGTGCCAGCGGGGAAAAGTAATGCTGGTTCTCACTGCCTCCTGGAACCCTTTCAAATGCCCCAGACAATTTGGCCCTCTCTGCTTTCCTGCGGACTCCATCCTCAAAAGCACCTGTTTTCGCTTTCGGCAGCCTCCGGAGCAAAAAAGACAAACGTCCAGCTTTTGCTGCCACAGCAAAGGTGCCAGCGGGGAAAAGTAATGCTGGTTCTCACTGCCTCCTGGAACCCTTTCAAATGCCACAGACAATTTGGCCCTCTCTGCTTTCCTGCGGACTCCATCCTCAAAAGCACCTGTTTTCGCTTTCGGCAGCGTCCGGAGCAAAAAAGACAAACGTCCAGCTTTTGCTGCCACAGCAAAGGTGCCAGCGGGGAAAAGTAATGCTGGTTCTCACTGCCTCCTGGAACCTGTTCAAATGCCCCAGACAATTTGGCCCTCTCTGCTTTCCTGCGGACTCCATCCTCAAAAGCACCTGTTTTCGCTTTCGGCAGCGTCCGGAGCAAAAAAGACAAACGTCCAGCTTTTGCTGCCACAGCAAAGGTGCCAGCGGGGAAAAGTAATGCTGGTTCTCACTGCCTCCTGGAACCTGTTCAAATGCCCCAGACAATTTGGCCCTCTCTGCTTTCCTGCGGACTCCATCCTCAAAAGCACCTGTTTTCGCTTTCGGCAGCCTCCGGAGCAAAAAAGACAAACGTCCAGCTTTTGCTGCCACAGCAAAGGTGCCCGCGGGGAAAAGTAATGCTGGTTCTCACTGCCTCCTGGAACCCTTTCAAATGCCACAGACAATTTGGCCCTCTCTGCTTTCCTGCGGACTCCATCCTCAAAAGCACCTGTTTTCGCTTTCGGCAGCCTCCGGAGCAAAAAAGACAAACGTCCAGCTTTTGCTGCCACAGCAAAGGTGCCAGCGGGGAAAAGTAATGCTGGTTCTCACTGCCTCCTGGAACTCCTTCAAATGCCCCAGACAATTTGGCTCTCTCTGCTTTCCTGCGGACTCCATCCTCAAAAGCACCTGTTTTCGCTTTCGGCAGCCTCCGGAGCAAAAAAGACAAACGTCCAGCTTTTGCTGCCACAGCAAAGGTGCCAGCGGGGAAAAGTAATGCTGGTTCTCACTGCCTCCTGGAACCTCTTCAAATGCCACAGACATTTTGGCCCTCTCTGCTTTCCTGCGGACTCCATCCTCAAAAGCACCTGTTTTCGCTTTCGGCAACCTCATGAGCAAAAAAGACAAACGTCCAGCTTTTGCTGCCACAGCAAAGGTGCCAGCGGGGAAAAGTAATGCTGGTTCTCACTGCCTCCTGGAACTCTTTCAAATGCCACAGAAAATTTGGCCCTCTCTGCTTTCCTGCGGACTCCATCCTCAAAAGCAGCTGTTTTCGCTTTCGGCAGCCTCCGGAGCAAAAAAGACAAACGTCCAGCTTTTGCTGCCACAGCAAAGGTGCCAGCGGGGAAAAGTAATGCTGGTTCTCACTGCCTCCTGGAACCCTTTCAAATGCCCCAGACAATTTGGCCCTCTCTGCTTTCCTGAAAAGTCTATCCTCAAAAGCACCTGTTTTCGCTTTCGGCAGCCTCCGGAGCAAAAAAGACAAACATCCAGCTTTTGCTGCCACAACAAAGGTGCCAGCGGGGAAAAGTAATGCTGGTTCTCACTGCCTCCTGGAACCCTTTCAAATGCCACAGACAATTTGGCCCTCTCTGCTTTCCTGCGGACTCCATCCTCAAAAGCACCTGTTTTCGCTTTCGGCAGCCTCCGGAGCAAAAAAGACAAACGTCCAGCTTTTGCTGCCACAGCAAAGGTGCCAGCGGGGAAAAGTAATGCTGGTTCTCACTGCCTCCTGGAACCTCTTCAAATGCCCCAGACAATTTGGCCCTCTCTGCTTTCCTGCGGACTCCATCCTCAAAAGCACCTGTTTTCGCTTTTGGCAACCTCCGGAGCAAAAAAGACAAACGTCCAGCTTTTGCTGCCACAGCAAAGGTGCCAGCGGGGAAAAGTAATGCTGGTTCTCACTGCCTCCTGGAACCCTTTCAAATGCCCCAGACAATTAAGCCCTCTCTGCTTTCCTGCGGACTCTATCCTCAAAAGCGCCTTTTTTCACTTTCGGCGCCCTCCGGTGGTAAAAAGACAAACGTCCAGCTTTTGCTGCCACAGCAAAGGTGCCAGCGGGGAAAAGTAATGCTGGTTCTCACTGCCTCCTGGAACCTGTTCAAATGCCCCAGACAATTTGGCCCTCTCTGCTTTCCTGCGGACTCCATCCTCAAAAGCACCTGTTTTCGCTTTCGGCAGCCTCCGGAGCAAAAAAGACAAACGTCCAGCTTTTGCTGCCACAGCAAAGGTGCCAGCGGGGAAAAGTAATGCTGGTTCTCACTGCCTCCTGGAACCCTTTCAAATGCCACAGACAATTTGGCCCTCTCTGCTTTCCTGCGGACTCCATCCTCAAAAGCACCTGTTTTCGCTTTCGGCAGCCTCCGGAGCAAAAAAGACAAACGTCCAGCTTTTGCTGCCACAGCAAAGGTGCCAGCGGGGAAAAGTAATGCTGGTTCTCACTGCCTCCTGGAACCTCTTCAAATGCCACAGACAATTTGGCCCTCTCTGCTTTCCTGCGGACTCCATCCTCAAAAGCACCTGTTTTCGCTTTTGGCAACCTCCGGAGCAAAAAAGACAAACGTCCAGCTTTTGCTGCCACAGCAAAGGTGCCAGCGGGGAAAAGTAATGCTGGTTCTCACTGCCTCCTGGAACCCTTTCAAATGCCCCTGACAATTTGGCCCTCTCTGCTTTCCTGCGGACTCTATCCTCAAAAGCGCCTTTTTTCACTTTCGGCGCCCTCCGGTGGTAAAAAGACAAACGTCCAGGTTTTGCTGCCACAGCAAAGGTGCCAGCGGGGAAAAGTAATGCTGGTTCTCACTGCCTCCTGGAACTCTTTCAAATGCCACAGACAATTTGGCCCTCTCTGCTTTCCTGCGGACTCCATCCTCAAAAGCACCTATTTTCGCTTTTGGCAACCTCCGGAGCAAAAAAGACAAACGTCCAGCTTTTGCTGCCACAGCAAAGGTGCCAGCGGGGAAAAGTAATGCTGGTTCTCACTGCCTCCTGGAACTCTTTCAAATGCCACAGACAATTTGGCCCTCTCTGCTTTCCTGCGGACTCCATCCTCAAAAGCACCTGTTTTCGCTTTCGGCAGCCTCCGGAGCAAAAAAGACAAACGTCCAGCTTTTGCTGCCACAGCAAAGGTGCCAGCGGGGAAAAGTAATGCTGGTTCTCACTGCCTCCTGGAACCTCTTCAAATGCCCCAGACAATTTGGCCCTCTCTGCTTTCCTGCGGACTCCATCCTCAAAAGCACCTGTTTTCGCTTTTGGCAACCTCCGGAGCAAAAAGACAAACGTCCAGCTTTTGCTGCCACAGCAAAGGTGCCAGCGGGGAAAAGTAATGCTGGTTCTCACTGCCTCCTGGAACCCTTTCAAATGCCCCAGACAATTTGGCCCTCTCTGCTTTCCTGCGGACTCCATCCTCAAAAGCACCTGTTTTCGCTTTCGGCAGCCTCCGGAGCAAAAAAGACAAACGTCCAGCTTTTGCTGCCACAGCAAAGGTGCCAGCGGGGAAAAGTAATGCTGGTTCTCACTGCCTCCTGGAACCTGTTCAAATGCCCCAGACAATTTGGCCCTCTCTGCTTTCCTGCGGACTCCATCCTCAAAAGCACCTGTTTTCGCTTTCGGCAGCCTCAGGAGCAAAAAAGACAAACGTCCAGCTTTTGCTGCCACAGCAAAGGTGCCAGCGGGGAAAAGTAATAGTGGTTCTCACTGCCTCCTGGAACCCTTTCAAATGCCACAGACAATTTGGCCCTCTCTGCTTTCCTGTGGACTCCATCCTCAAAAGCACCTGTTTTCGCTTTCGGCAGCCTCCGGAGCAAAAAAGACAAACGTCCAGCTTTTGCTGCCACAGCAAAGGTGCCAGCGGGGAAAAGTAATGCTGGTTCTCACTGCCTCCTGGAACCTCTTCAAATGCCCCAGACAATTTGGCCCTCTCTGCTTTCCTGCGGACTCCATCCTCAAAAGCACCTGTTTTCGCTTTTGGCAACCTCCGGAGCAAAAAAGACAAACGTCCAGCTTTTGCTGCCACAGCAAAGGTGCCAGCGGGGAAAAGTAATGCTGGTTCTCACTGCCTCCTGGAACCCTTTCAAATGCCCCTGACAATTTGGCCCTCTCTGCTTTCCTGCGGACTCTATCCTCAAAAGCGCCTTTTTTCACTTTCGGCGCCCTCCGGTGGTAAAAAGACAAACGTCCAGCTTTTGCTGCCACAGCAAAGGTGCCAGCGGGGAAAAGTAATGCTGGTTCTCACTGCCTCCTGGAACCTCTTCAAATGCCCCAGACAATTTGGCCCTCTCTGCTTTCCTGCGGACTCTATCCTCAAAAGCACCTATTTTCGCTTTTGGCAACCTCCGGAGCAAAAAAGACAAACGTCCAGCTTTTGCTGCCACAGCAAAGGTGCCAGCGGGGAAAAGTAATGCTGGTTCTCACTGCCTCCTGGAACCCTTTCAAATGCCACAGACAATTTGGCCCTCTCTGCTTTCCTGCGGACTCCATCCTCAAAAGCACCTGTTTTCGCTTTCGGCAGCCTCCGGAGCAAAAAAGACAAACGTCCAGCTTTTGCTGCCACAGCAAAGGTGCCAGCGGGGAAAAGTAATGCTGGTTCTCACTGCCTCCTGGAACCTCTTCAAATGCCCCAGACAATTTGGCCCTCTCTGCTTTCCTGCGGACTCCATCCTCAAAAGCACCTGTTTTCGCTTTTGGCAACCTCCGGAGCAAAAAGACAAACGTCCAGCTTTTGCTGCCACAGCAAAGGTGCCAGCGGGGAAAAGTAATGCTGGTTCTCACTGCCTCCTGGAACCCTTTCAAATGCCCCAGACAATTAAGCCCTCTCTGCTTTCCTGCGGACTCTATCCTCAAAAGCGCCTTTTTTCACTTTCGGCGCCCTCCGGTGGTAAAAAGACAAACGTCCAGGTTTTGCTGCCACAGCAAAGGTGCCAGCGGGGAAAAGTGATGCTGGTTCTCACTGCCTCCTGGAACCCTTTCAAATGCCCCAGACAATTTGGCCCTCTCTGCTTTCCTGAAAAGTCTATCCTCAAAAGCACCTGTTTTCGCTTTCGGCAGCCTCCGGAGCAAAAAAGACAAACGTCCAGCTTTTGCTGCCACAGCAAAGGTGCCAGCGGGGAAAAGTAATGCTGGTTCTCACTGCCTCCTGGAACCCTTTCAAATGCCACAGACAATTTGGCACTCTCTGCTTTCCTGCGGACTCCATCCTCAAAAGCACCTGTTTTCGCTTTCGGCAACCTCCGGAGCAAAAAAGACAAACGTCCAGCTTTTGCTGCCACAGCAAAGGTGCCAGCGGGGAAAAGTAATGCTGGTTCTCACTGCCTCCTGGAACCCTTTCAAATGCCACAGACAATTTGGCCCTCTCTGCTTTCCTGCGGACTCCATCCTCAAAAGCACCTGTTTTCGCTTTCGGCAGCCTCCGGAGCAAAAAAGACAAACGTCCAGCTTTTGCTGCCACAGCAAAGGTGCCAACGGGGAAAAGTAATGCTGGTTCTCACTGCCTCCTGGAACCCTTTCAAATGCCACAGACAATTTGGCCCTCTCTGCTTTCCTGCGGACTCCATCCTCAAAAGCACCTTTTTTCGCTTTCGGCAACCTCCGGAGCAAAAAAGACAAACGTCCAGCTTTTGCTGCCACAGCAAAGGTGCCAGCGGGGAAAAGTAATGCTGGTTCTCACTGCCTCCTGGAACCCTTTCAAATGCCACAGACAATTTGGCCCTCTCTGCTTTCCTGCGGACTCCATCCTCAAAAGCACCTGTTTTCGCTTTCGGCAGCCTCCGGAGCAAAAAAGACAAACGTCCAGCTTTTGCTGCCACAGCAAAGGTGCCAGCGGGGAAAAGTAATGCTGGTTCTCACTGCCTCCTGGAACCCTTTCAAATGCCACAGACAATTTGGCCCTCTCTGCTTTCCTGCGGACTCCATCCTCAAAAGCACCTGTTTTCGCTTTCGGCAGCCTCCGGAGCAAAAAAGACAAACGTCCAGCTTTTGCTGCCACAACAAAGGTGCCAGCGGTAAAAAGTAATGCTGGTTCTCACTGCCTCCTGGAACCCTTTCAAATGCCACAGACAATTTGGCCCTCTCTGCTTTCCTGCGGACTCCATCCTCAAAAGCACCTGTTTTCGCTTTCGGCAGCCTCCGGAGCAAAAAAGACAAACGTCCAGCTTTTGCTGCCACAGCAAAGGTGCCAGAGGGGAAAAGTAATGCTGGTTCTCACTGCCTCCTGGAACCCTTTCAAATGCCACAGACAATTTGGCCCTCTCTGCTTTCCTGCGGACTCCATCCTCAAAAGCACCTGTTTTTGCTTTTGGCAGCCTCCGGAGCAAAAAAGACAAACGTCCAGCTTTTGCTGCCACAGCAAAGGTGCCAGCGGGGAAAAGTAATGCTGGTTCTCACTGCCTCCTGGAACCTCTTCAAATGCCCCAGACAATTTGGCCCTCTCTGCTTTCCTGCGGACTCCATCCTCAAAAGCAGCTGTTTTCGCTTTTGGCAACCTCCGGAGCAAAAAAGACAAACGTCCAGCTTTTGCTGCCACAGCAAAGGTGCCAGCGGGGAAAAGTAATGCTGGTTCTCACTGCCTCCTGGAACCCTTTCAAATGCCACAGACAATTTGGCCCTCTCTGCTTTCCTGCGGACTCCATCCTCAAAAGCACCTGTTTTTGCTTTTGGCAGCCTCCGGAGCAAAAAAGACAAACGTCCAGCTTTTGCTGCCACAGCAAAGGTGCCAGCGGGGAAAAGTAATGCTGGTTCTCACTGCCTCCTGGAACCTCTTCAAATGCCCCAGACAATTTGTCCCTCTCTGCTTTCCTGCGGACTCCATCCTCAAAAGCACCTGTTTTCGCTTTTGGCAACCTCCGGAGCAAAAAAGACAAACGTCCAGCTTTTGCTGCCACAGCAAAGGTGCCAGCGGGGAAAAGTAATGCTGGTTCTCACTGCCTCCTGAAACCCTTTCAAATGCCACAGACAATTTGGCCCTCTCTGCTTTCCTGCGGACTCCATCCTCAAAAGCACCTGTTTTCGCTTTCGGCAGCCTCCGGAGCAAAAAAGACAAACGTCCAGCTTTTGCTGCCACAGCAAAGGTGCCAGCGGGGAAAAGTAATGCTGGTTCTCACTGCCTCCTGGAACCCTTTCAAATGCCACAGACAATTTGGCCCTCTCTGCTTTCCTGCGGACTCCATCCTCAAAAGCACCTGTTTTCGCTTTCGGCAGCCTCCGGAGCAAAAAAGACAAACGTCCAGCTTTTGCTGCCACAGCAAAGGTGCCAGCGGGGAAAAGTAATGCTGGTTCTCACTGCCTCCTGGAACCCTTTCAAATGCCACAGACAATTTGGCCCTCTCTGCTTTCCTGCGGACTCCATCCTCAAAAGCACCTGTTTTCGCTTTCGGCAGCCTCCGGAGCAAAAAAGACAAACGTCCAGCTTTTGCTGCCACAACAAAGGTGCCAGCGGGGAAAAGTAATGCTGGTTCTCACTGCCTCCTGGAACCCTTTCAAATGCCCCAGACAATTTGGCCCTCTCTGCTTTCCTGCGGACTCCATCCTCAAAAGCACCTGTTTTCGCTTTCGGCAACCTCCGGAGCAAAAAAGACAAACGTCCAGCTTTTGCTGCCACAGCAAAGGTGCCAGAGGGGAAAAGTAATGCTGGTTCTCACTGCCTCCTGGAACCCTTTCAAATGCCACAGACAATTTGGCCCTCTCTGCTTTCCTGCGGACTCCATCCTCAAAAGAACCTGTTTTCGCTTTCGGCAGCCTCCGGAGCAAAAAAGACAAACGTCCAGCTTTTGCTGCCACAGCAAAGGTGCCAGCGGGGAAAAGTAATGCTGGTTCTCACTGCCTCCTGGAACCCTTTCAAATGCCCCAGACAATTTGGCCCTCTCTGCTTTCCTGTGGACTCCATCCTCAAAAGCACCTGTTTTCACTTTCGGCAGCCTCCGGAGCAAAAAAGACAAACGTCCAGCTTTTGCTGCCACAGCAAAGGTGCCAGCGGGGAAAAGTAATGCTGGTTCTCACTGCCTCCTGGAACCCTTTCAAATGCCACAGACAATTTGGCCCTCTCTGCTTTCCTGCGGACTCCATCCTCAAAAGCACCTGTTTTCGCTTTCGGCAGCATCCGGAGCAAAAAAGACAAACGTCCAGCTTTTGCTGCCACAGCAAAGGTGCCAGCGGGGAAAAGTAATGCTGGTTCTCACTGCCTCCTGGAACCTGTTCAAATGCCCCAGACAATTTGGCCCTCTCTGCTTTCCTGCGGACTCCATCCTCAAAAGCACCTGTTTTCGCTTTCGGCAGCCTCCGGAGCAAAAAAGACAAACGTCCAGCTTTTGCTGCCACAGCAAAGGTGCCAGCGGGGAAAAGTAATGCTGGTTCTCACTGCCTCCTGGAACCCTTTCAAATGCCACAGACAATTTGGCCCTCTCTGCTTTCTTGCGGACTCCATCCTCAAAAGCACCTGTTTTCGCTTTCGGCAGCCTCCGGAGCAAAAAAGACAAACGTCCAGCTTTTGCTGCCACAGCAAAGGTGCCAGCGGGGAAAAGTAATGCTGGTTTTCACTGCCTCCTGGAACTCCTTCAAATGCCCCAGACAATTTGGCTCTCTCTGCTTTCCTGCGGACTCCATCCTCAAAAGCATCTGTTTTCGCTTTCGGCAGCCTCCGGAGCAAAAAAGACAAACGTCCAGCTTTTGCTGCCACAGCAAACGTGCCAGCGGGGAAAAGTAATGCTGGTTCTCACTGCCTCCTGGAACCTCTTCAAATGCCACAGACATTTTGGCCCTCTCTGCTTTCCTGCGGACTCCATCCTCAAAAGCACCTGTTTTCGCTTTCGGCAGCCTCCGGAGCAAAAAAGACAAACGTCCAGCTTTTGCTGCCACAGCAAAGGTGCCAGCGGGGAAAAGTAATGCTGGTTCTCACTGCCTCCTGGAACCCTTTCAAATGCCCCAGACAATTTGGCCCTCTCTGCTTTCCTGAAAAGTCTATCCTCAAAAGCACCTGTTTTCGCTTTCGGCAGCCTCCGGAGCAAAAAAGACAAACGTCCAGCTTTTGCTGCCACAACAAAGGTGCCAGCGGGGAAAAGTAATGCTGGTTCTCACTGCCTCCTGGAACCCTTTCAAATGCCCCAGACAATTTGGCCCTCTCTGCTTTCCTGCGGACTCCATCCTCAAAAGCACCTGTTTTCGCTTTCGGCAACCTCCGGAGCAAAAAAGACAAACGTCCAGCTTTTGCTGCCACAGCAAAGGTGCCAGCGGGGAAAAGTAATGCTGGTTCTCACTGCCTCCTGGAACCCTTTCAAATGCCCCAGACAATTTGGCCCTCTCTGCTTTCCTGAAAAGTCTATCCTCAAAAGCACCTGTTTTCGCTTTCGGCAGCCTCCGGAGCAAAAAAGACAAACGTCCAGCTTTTGCTGCCACAACAAAGGTGCCAGCGGGGAAAAGTAATGCTGGTTCTCACTGCCTCCTGGAACCCTTTCAAATGCCCCAGACAATTTGGCCCTCTCTGCTTTCCTGCGGACTCCATCCTCAAAAGCACCTGTTTTCGCTTTCGGCAACCTCCGGAGCAAAAAAGACAAACGTCCAGCTTTTGCTGCCACAGCAAAGGTGCCAGCGGGGAAAAGTAATGCTGGTTCTCACTGCCTCCTGGAACCCTTTCAAATGCCCCAGACAATTTGGCCCTCTCTGCTTTCCTGCGGACTCCATCCTCAAAAGCACCTGTTTTCGCTTTCGGCAGCCTCCGGAGCAAAAAAGACAAACGTCCAGCTTTTGCTGCCACAGCAAAGGTGCCAACGGGGAAAAGTAATGCTGGTTCTCACTGCCTCCTGGAACCCTTTCAAATGCCACAGACAATTTGGCCCTCTCTGCTTTCCTGCGGACTCCATCCTCAAAAGCACCTGTTTTCGCTTTCGGCAGCCTCCGGAGCAAAAAAGACAAACGTCCAGCTTTTGCTGCCACAGCAAAGGTGCCAGCGGGGAAAAGTAATGCTGGTTCTCACTGCCTCCTGGAACCCTTTCAAATGCCCCAGACAATTTGGCCCTCTCTGCTTTCCTGCGGACTCCATCCTCAAAAGCACCTGTTTTCGCTTTCGGCAGCCTCCGGAGCAAAAAAGACAAACGTCCAGCTTTTGCTGCCACAGCAAAGGTGCCAGCGGGGAAAAGTAATGCTGGTTCTCACTGCCTCCTGGAACCCTTTCAAATGCCACAGACAATTTGGCCCTCTCTGCTTTCCTGCGGACTCCATCCTCAAAAGCACCTGTTTTCGCTTTCGGCAGCATCCGGAGCAAAAAAGACAAACGTCCAGCTTTTGCTGCCACAGCAAAGGTGCCAGCGGGGAAAAGTAATGCTGGTTCTCACTGCCTCCTGGAACCTGTTCAAATGCCCCAGACAATTTGGCCCTCTCTGCTTTCCTGCGGACTCCATCCTCAAAAGCACCTGTTTTCGCTTTCGGCAGCCTCCGGAGCAAAAAAGACAAACGTCCAGCTTTTGCTGCCACAGCAAAGGTGCCAGCGGGGAAAAGTAATGCTGGTTCTCACTGCCTCCTGGAACCCTTTCAAATGCCACAGACAATTTGGCCCTCTCTGCTTTCTTGCGGACTCCATCCTCAAAAGCATCTGTTTTCGCTTTCGGCAGCCTCCGGAGCAAAAAAGACAAACGTCCAGCTTTTGCTGCCACAGCAAACGTGCCAGCGGGGAAAAGTAATGCTGGTTCTCACTGCCTCCTGGAACCTCTTCAAATGCCACAGACATTTTGGCCCTCTCTGCTTTCCTGCGGACTCCATCCTCAAAAGCACCTGTTTTCGCTTTCGGCAGCCTCCGGAGCAAAAAAGACAAACGTCCAGCTTTTGCTGCCACAGCAAAGGTGCCAGCGGGGAAAAGTAATGCTGGTTCTCACTGCCTCCTGGAACCCTTTCAAATGCCCCAGACAATTTGGCCCTCTCTGCTTTCCTGAAAAGTCTATCCTCAAAAGCACCTGTTTTCGCTTTCGGCAGCCTCCGGAGCAAAAAAGACAAACGTCCAGCTTTTGCTGCCACAACAAAGGTGCCAGCGGGGAAAAGTAATGCTGGTTCTCACTGCCTCCTGGAACCCTTTCAAATGCCCCAGACAATTTGGCCCTCTCTGCTTTCCTGCGGACTCCATCCTCAAAAGCACCTGTTTTCGCTTTCGGCAACCTCCGGAGCAAAAAAGACAAACGTCCAGCTTTTGCTGCCACAGCAAAGGTGCCAGCGGGGAAAAGTAATGCTGGTTCTCACTGCCTCCTGGAACCCTTTCAAATGCCCCAGACAATT
Organism: Vanellus vanellus; assembly: GCF_965231255.1. Taxonomy (NCBI): domain Eukaryota; kingdom Metazoa; phylum Chordata; class Aves; order Charadriiformes; family Charadriidae; genus Vanellus; species Vanellus vanellus. The sequence goes on from NW_028128175.1 coordinate 33,814, forward strand.
TGGCCCTCTCTGCTTTCCTGAAAAGTCTATCCTCAAAAGCACCTGTTTTCGCTTTCGGCAGCCTCCGGAGCAAAAAAGACAAACGTCCAGCTTTTGCTGCCACAACAAAGGTGCCAGCGGGGAAAAGTAATGCTGGTTCTCACTGCCTCCTGGAACCCTTTCAAATGCCCCAGACAATTTGGCCCTCTCTGCTTTCCTGTGGACTCCATCCTCAAAAGCACCTGTTTTCGCTTTCGGCAACCTCCGGAGCAAAAAAGACAAACGTCCAGCTTTTGCTGCCACAGCAAAGGTGCCAGCGGGGAAAAGTAATGCTGGTTCTCACTGCCTCCTGGAACCCTTTCAAATGCCCCAGACAATTTGGCCCTCTCTGCTTTCCTGCGGACTCCATCCTCAAAAGCACCTGTTTTCGCTTTCGGCAGCCTCCGGAGCAAAAAAGACAAACGTCCAGCTTTTGCTGCCACAGCAAAGGTGCCAACGGGGAAAAGTAATGCTGGTTCTCACTGCCTCCTGGAACCCTTTCAAATGCCACAGACAATTTGGCCCTCTCTGCTTTCCTGCGGACTCCATCCTCAAAAGCACCTGTTTTCGCTTTCGGCAGCCTCCGGAGCAAAAAAGACAAACGTCCAGCTTTTGCTGCCACAGCAAAGGTGCCAGCGGGGAAAAGTAATGCTGGTTCTCACTGCCTCCTGGAACCCTTTCAAATGCCCCAGACAATTTGGCCCTCTCTGCTTTCCTGCGGACTCCATCCTCAAAAGCACCTGTTTTCGCTTTCGGCAGCCTCCGGAGCAAAAAAGACAAACGTCCAGCTTTTGCTGCCACAGCAAAGGTGCCAGCGGGGAAAAGTAATGCTGGTTCTCACTGCCTCCTGGAACCCTTTCAAATGCCACAGACAATTTGGCCCTCTCTGCTTTCCTGCGGACTCCATCCTCAAAAGCACCTGTTTTCGCTTTCGGCAGCGTCCGGAGCAAAAAAGACAAACGTCCAGCTTTTGCTGCCACAGCAAAGGTGCCAGCGGGGAAAAGTAATGCTGGTTCTCACTGCCTCCTGGAACCTCTTCAAATGCCACAGACATCTTGGCCCTCTCTGCTTTCCTGCGGACTCCATCCTCAAAAGCACCTGTTTTCGCTTTCGGCAACCTCATGAGCAAAAAAGACAAACGTCCAGCTTTTGCTGCCACAGCAAAGGTGCCAGCGGGGAAAAGTAATGCTGGTTCTCACTGCCTCCTGGAACTCTTTCAAATGCCACAGACAATTTGGCCCTCTCTGCTTTCCTGCGGACTCCATCCTCAAAAGCAGCTGTTTTCGCTTTCGGCAGCCTCCGGAGCAAAAAAGACAAACGTCCAGCTTTTGCTGCCACAGCAAAGGTGCCAGCGGGGAAAAGTAATGCTGGTTCTCACTGCCTCCTGGAACCCTTTCAAATGCCCCAGACAATTTGGCCCTCTCTGCTTTCCTGCGGACTCTATCCTCAAAAGCGCCTTTTTTCACTTTCGGCGCCCTCCGGTGGTAAAAAGACAAACGTCCAGGTTTTGCTGCCACAGCAAAGGTGCCAGCGGGGAAAAGTGATGCTGGTTCTCACTGCCTCCTGGAACTCTTTCAAATGCCACAGACAATTTGGCCCTCTCTGCTTTCCTGCGGACTCCATCCTCAAAAGCACCTATTTTCGCTTTCGGCGCCCTCCGGTGGTAAAAAGACAAACGTCCAGCTTTTGCTGCCACAGCAAAGGTGCCAGCGGGGAAAAGTAATGCTGGTTCTCACTGCCTCCTGGAACTCTTTCAAATGCCACAGACAATTTGGCCCTCTCTGCTTTCCTGCGGACTCCATCCTCAAAAGCACCTGTTTTCGCTTTCGGCAGCCTCCGGAGCAAAAAAGACAAACGTCCAGCTTTTGCTGCCACAGCAAAGGTGCCAGCGGGGAAAAGTAATGCTGGTTCTCACTGCCTCCTGGAACCTCTTCAAATGCCACAGACAATTTGGCCCTCTCTGCTTTCCTGCGGACTCCATCCTCAAAAGCGCCTTTTTTCACTTTCGGAGCCCTCCGGTGGTAAAAAGACAAACGTCCAGCTTTTGCTGCCACAGCAAAGGTGCCAGCGGGTAAAAGTAATGCTGGTTCTCACTGCCTCCTGGAACCTCTTCAAATGCCCCAGACAATTTGGCCCTCTCTGCTTTCCTGCGGACTCCATCCTCAAAAGCACCTATTTTCGCTTTTGGCAACCTCCGGAGCAAAAAAGACAAACGTCCAGCTTTTGCTGCCACAGCAAAGGTGCCAGCGGGGAAAAGTAATGCTGGTTCTCACTGCCTCCTGGAACCCTTTCAAATGCCACAGACAATTTGGCCCTCTCTGCTTTCCTGCGGACTCCATCCTCAAAAGCACCTGTTTTCGCTTTCGGCAGCCTCCGGAGCAAAAAAGACAAACGTCCAGCTTTTGCTGCCACAGCAAAGGTGCCAGCGGGGAAAAGTAATGCTGGTTCTCACTGCCTCCTGGAACCTCTTCAAATGCCCCAGACAATTTGGCCCTCTCTGCTTTCCTGCGGACTCCATCCTCAAAAGCACCTGTTTTCGCTTTTGGCAACCTCCGGAGCAAAAAGACAAACGTCCAGCTTTTGCTGCCACAGCAAAGGTGCCAGCGGGGAAAAGTAATGCTGGTTCTCACTGCCTCCTGGAACCCTTTCAAATGCCCCAGACAATTAAGCCCTCTCTGCTTTCCTGCGGACTCTATCCTCAAAAGCGCCTTTTTTCACTTTCGGCGCCCTCCGGTGGTAAAAAGACAAACGTCCAGGTTTTGCTGCCACAGCAAAGGTGCCAGCGGGGAAAAGTGATGCTGGTTCTCACTGCCTCCTGGAACCCTTTCAAATGCCCCAGACAATTTGGCCCTCTCTGCTTTCCTGAAAAGTCTATCCTCAAAAGCACCTGTTTTCGCTTTCGGCAGCCTCCGGAGCAAAAAAGACAAACGTCCAGCTTTTGCTGCCACAGCAAAGGTGCCAGCGGGGAAAAGTAATGCTGGTTCTCACTGCCTCCTGGAACCCTTTCAAATGCCACAGACAATTTGGCATTCTCTGCTTTCCTGCGGACTCCATCCTCAAAAGCACCTGTTTTCGCTTTCGGCAACCTCCGGAGCAAAAAAGACAAACGTCCAGCTTTTGCTGCCACAGCAAAGGTGCCAGCGGGGAAAAGTAATGCTGGTTCTCACTGCCTCCTGGAACCCTTTCAAATGCCACAGACAATTTGGCCCTCTCTGCTTTCCTGCGGACTCCATCCTCAAAAGCACCTGTTTTCGCTTTCGGCAGCCTCCGGAGCAAAAAAGACAAATGTCCAGCTTTTGCTGCCACAGCAAAGGTGCCAACGGGGAAAAGTAATGCTGGTTCTCACTGCCTCCTGGAACCCTTTCAAATGCCACAGACAATTTGGCCCTCTCTGCTTTCCTGCGGACTCCATCCTCAAAAGCACCTTTTTTCGCTTTCGGCAACCTCCGGAGCAAAAAAGACAAACGTCCAGCTTTTGCTGCCACAGCAAAGGTGCCAGCGGGGAAAAGTAATGCTGGTTCTCACTGCCTCCTGGAACCCTTTCAAATGCCCCTGACAATTTGGCCCTCTCTGCTTTCCTGCGGACTCCATCCTCAAAAGCACCTGTTTTCGCTTTCGGCAGCCTCCGGAGCAAAAAAGACAAACGTCCAGCTTTTGCTGCCACAGCAAAGGTGCCAGCGGGGAAAAGTAATGCTGGTTCTCACTGCCTCCTGGAACCCTTTCAAATGCCACAGACAATTTGGCCCTCTCTGCTTTCCTGCGGACTCCATCCTCAAAAGCACCTGTTTTCGCTTTCGGCAGCCTCCGGAGCAAAAAAGACAAACGTCCAGCTTTTGCTGCCACAACAAAGGTGCCAGCGGTAAAAAGTAATGCTGGTTCTCACTGCCTCCTGGAACCCTTTCAAATGCCACAGACAATTTGGCCCTCTCTGCTTTCCTGCGGACTCCATCCTCAAAAGCACCTGTTTTCGCTTTCGGCAACCTCCGGAGCAAAAAAGACAAACGTCCAGCTTTTGCTGCCACAGCAAAGGTGCCAGAGGGGAAAAGTAATGCTGGTTCTCACTGCCTCCTGGAACCCTTTCAAATGCCACAGACAATTTGGCCCTCTCTGCTTTCCTGCGGACTCCATCCTCAAAAGCACCTGTTTTTGCTTTCGGCAGCCTCCGGAGCAAAAAAGACAAACGTCCAGCTTTTGCTGCCACAGCAAAGGTGCCAGCGGGGAAAAGTAATGCTGGTTCTCACTGCCTCCTGGAACCTCTTCAAATGCCCCAGACAATTTGGCCCTCTCTGCTTTCCTGCGGACTCCATCCTCAAAAGCACCTGTTTTCGCTTTTGGCAACCTCCGGAGCAAAAAAGACAAACGTCCAGCTTTTGCTGCCACAGCAAAGGTGCCAGCGGGGAAAAGTAATGCTGGTTCTCACTGCCTCCTGGAACCCTTTCAAATGCCACAGACAATTTGGCCCTCTCTGCTTTCCTGCGGACTCCATCCTCAAAAGCACCTGTTTTCGCTTTCGGCAGCCTCCGGAGCAAAAAAGACAAACGTCCAGCTTTTGCTGCCACAGCAAAGGTGCCAGCGGGGAAAAGTAATGCTGGTTCTCACTGCCTCCTGGAACCCTTTCAAATGCCACAGACAATTTGGCCCTCTCTGCTTTCCTGCGGACTCCATCCTCAAAAGCACCTGTTTTCGCTTTCGGCAGCCTCCGGAGCAAAAAAGACAAACGTCCAGCTTTTGCTGCCACAGCAAAGGTGCCAGCGGGGAAAAGTAATGCTGGTTCTCACTGCCTCCTGGAACCCTTTCAAATGCCACAGACAATTTGGCCCTCTCTGCTTTCCTGCGGACTCCATCCTCAAAAGCACCTGTTTTCGCTTTCGGCAGCCTCCGGAGCAAAAAAGACAAACGTCCAGCTTTTGCTGCCACAACAAAGGTGCCAGCGGGGAAAAGTAATGCTGGTTCTCACTGCCTCCTGGAACCCTTTCAAATGCCCCAGACAATTTGGCCCTCTCTGCTTTCCTGCGGACTCCATCCTCAAAAGCACCTGTTTTCGCTTTCGGCAACCTCCGGAGCAAAAAAGACAAACGTCCAGCTTTTGCTGCCACAGCAAAGGTGCCAGAGGGGAAAAGTAATGCTGGTTCTCACTGCCTCCTGGAACCCTTTCAAATGCCACAGACAATTTGGCCCTCTCTGCTTTCCTGCGGACTCCATCCTCAAAAGCACCTGTTTTTGCTTTCGGCAGCCTCCGGAGCAAAAAAGACAAACGTCCAGCTTTTGCTGCCACAGCAAAGGTGCCAGCGGGGAAAAGTAATGCTGGTTCTCACTGCCTCCTGGAACCTCTTCAAATGCCCCAGACAATTTGGCCCTCTCTGCTTTCCTGCGGACTCCATCCTCAAAAGCACCTGTTTTCGCTTTTGGCAACCTCCGGAGCAAAAAAGACAAACGTCCAGCTTTTGCTGCCACAGCAAAGGTGCCAGCGGGGAAAAGTAATGCTGGTTCTCACTGCCTCCTGGAACCCTTTCAAATGCCACAGACAATTTGGCCCTCTCTGCTTTCCTGAAAAGTCTATCCTCAAAAGCACCTGTTTTCGCTTTCGGCAGCCTCCGGAGCAAAAAAGACAAACGTCCAGCTTTTGCTGCCACAACAAAGGTGCCAGCGGGGAAAAGTAATGCTGGTTCTCACTGCCTCCTGGAACCCTTTCAAATGCCACAGACAATTTGGCCCTCTCTGCTTTCCTGCGGACTCCATCCTCAAAAGCACCTGTTTTCGCTTTCGGCAACCTCCGGAGCAAAAAAGACAAACGTCCAGCTTTTGCTGCCACAGCAAAGGTGCCAGCGGGGAAAAGTAATGCTGGTTCTCACTGCCTCCTGGAACCCTTTCAAATGCCACAGACAATTTGGCCCTCTCTGCTTTCCTGAAAAGTCTATCCTCAAAAGCACCTGTTTTCGCTTTCGGCAGCCTCCGGAGCAAAAAAGACAAACGTCCAGCTTTTGCTGCCACAACAAAGGTGCCAGCGGGGAAAAGTAATGCTGGTTCTCACTGCCTCCTGGAACCCTTTCAAATGCCACAGACAATTTGGCCCTCTCTGCTTTCCTGCGGACTCCATCCTCAAAAGCACCTGTTTTCGCTTTCGGCAGCCTCCGGAGCAAAAAAGACAAACGTCCAGCTTTTGCTGCCACAGCAAAGGTGCCAACGGGGAAAAGTAATGCTGGTTCTCACTGCCTCCTGGAACCCTTTCAAATGCCCCAGACAATTTGGCCCTCTCTGCTTTCCTGCGGACTCCATCCTCAAAAGCACCTGTTTTCGCTTTCGGCAGCCTCCGGAGCAAAAAAGACAAACGTCCAGCTTTTGCTGCCACAGCAAAGGTGCCAGCGGGGAAAAGTAATGCTGGTTCTCACTGCCTCCTGGAACCCTTTCAAATGCCCCAGACAATTTGGCCCTCTCTGCTTTCCTGCGGACTCCATCCTCAAAAGCACCTGTTTTCGCTTTCGGCAGCCTCCGGAGCAAAAAAGACAAACGTCCAGCTTTTGCTGCCACAGCAAAGGTGCCAGCGGGGAAAAGTAATGCTGGTTCTCACTGCCTCCTGGAACCCTTTCAAATGCCACAGACAATTTGGCCCTCTCTGCTTTCCTGCGGACTCCATCCTCAAAAGCACCTGTTTTCGCTTTCGGCAGCGTCCGGAGCAAAAAAGACAAACGTCCAGCTTTTGCTGCCACAGCAAAGGTGCCAGCGGGGAAAAGTAATGCTGGTTCTCACTGCCTCCTGGAACCTGTTCAAATGCCCCAGACAATTTGGCCCTCTCTGCTTTCCTGCGGACTCCATCCTCAAAAGCACCTGTTTTCGCTTTCGGCAGCGTCCGGAGCAAAAAAGACAAACGTCCAGCTTTTGCTGCCACAGCAAATGTGCCAGCGGGGAAAAGTAATGCTGGTTCTCACTGCCTCCTGGAACCTGTTCAAATGCCCCAGACAATTTGGCCCTCTCTGCTTTCCTGCGGACTCCATCCTCAAAAGCACCTGTTTTCGCTTTCGGCAGCCTCCGGAGCAAAAAAGACAAACGTCCAGCTTTTGCTGCCACAGCAAAGGTGCCAGCGGGGAAAAGTAATGCTGGTTCTCACTGCCTCCTGGAACCCTTTCAAATGCCACAGACAATTTGGCCCTCTCTGCTTTCCTGCGGACTCCATCCTCAAAAGCACCTGTTTTCGCTTTCGGCAGCCTCCGGAGCAAAAAAGACAAACGTCCAGCTTTTGCTGCCACAGCAAAGGTGCCAGCGGGGAAAAGTAATGCTGGTTCTCACTGCCTCCTGGAACTCCTTCAAATGCCCCAGACAATTTGGCTCTCTCTGCTTTCCTGCGGACTCCATCCTCAAAAGCACCTGTTTTCGCTTTCGGCAGCCTCCGGAGCAAAAAAGACAAACGTCCAGCTTTTGCTGCCACAGCAAAGGTGCCAGCGGGGAAAAGTAATGCTGGTTCTCACTGCCTCCTGGAACCTCTTCAAATGCCACAGACATCTTGGCCCTCTCTGCTTTCCTGCGGACTCCATCCTCAAAAGCACCTGTTTTCGCTTTCGGCAACCTCATGAGCAAAAAAGACAAACGTCCAGCTTTTGCTGCCACAGCAAAGGTGCCAGCGGGGAAAAGTAATGCTGGTTCTCACTGCCTCCTGGAACTCTTTCAAATGCCACAGACAATTTGGCTCTCTGTGCTTTCCTGCGGACTCCATCCTCAAAAGCAGCTGTTTTCGCTTTCGGCAGCCTCCGGAGCAAAAAAGACAAACGTCCAGCTTTTGCTGCCACAGCAAAGGTGCCAGCGGGGAAAAGTAATGCTGGTTCTCACTGCCTCCTGGAACCTCTTCAAATGCCCCAGACAATTTGGCCCTCTCTGCTTTCCTGCGGACTCCATCCTCAAAAGCACCTGTTTTCGCTTTTGGCAACCTCCGGAGCAAAAAAGACAAACGTCCAGCTTTTGCTGCCACAGCAAAGGTGCCAGCGGGGAAAAGTAATGCTGGTTCTCACTGCCTCCTGGAACCCTTTCAAATGCCCAGGACAATTAAGCCCTCTCTGCTTTCCTGCGGACTCTATCCTCAAAAGCGCCTTTTTTCACTTTCGGCGCCCTCCGGTGGTAAAAAGACAAACGTCCAGGTTTTGCTGCCACAGCAAAGGTGCCAGCGGGGAAAAGTGATGCTGGTTCTCACTGCCTCCTGGAACTCTTTCAAATGCCACAGACAATTTGGCCCTCTCTGCTTTCCTGCGGACTCCATCCTCAAAAGCACCTGTTTTCGCTTTCGGCAGCCTCCGGAGCAAAAAAGACAAACGTCCAGCTTTTGCTGCCACAGCAAAGGTGCCAGCGGGGAAAAGTAATGCTGGTTCTCACTGCCTCCTGGAACCCTTTCAAATGCCACAGACAATTTGGCCCTCTCTGCTTTCCTGCGGACTCCATCCTCAAAAGCACCTGTTTTCGCTTTCGGCAGCGTCCGGAGCAAAAAAGACAAACGTCCAGCTTTTGCTGCCACAGCAAAGGTGCCAGCGGGGAAAAGTAATGCTGGTTCTCACTGCCTCCTGGAACCTGTTCAAATGCCCCAGACAATTTGGCCCTCTCTGCTTTCCTGCGGACTCCATCCTCAAAAGCACCTGTTTTCGCTTTCGGCAGCGTCCGGAGCAAAAAAGACAAACGTCCAGCTTTTGCTGCCACAGCAAATGTGCCAGCGGGGAAAAGTAATGCTGGTTCTCACTGCCTCCTGGAACCTGTTCAAATGCCCCAGACAATTTGGCCCTCTCTGCTTTCCTGCGGACTCCATCCTCAAAAGCACCTGTTTTCGCTTTCGGCAGCCTCCGGAGCAAAAAAGACAAACGTCCAGCTTTTGCTGCCACAGCAAAGGTGCCAGCGGGGAAAAGTAATGCTGGTTCTCACTGCCTCCTGGAACCCTTTCAAATGCCACAGACAATTTGGCCCTCTCTGCTTTCCTGCGGACTCCATCCTCAAAAGCACCTGTTTTCGCTTTCGGCAGCCTCCGGAGCAAAAAAGACAAACGTCCAGCTTTTGCTGCCACAGCAAAGGTGCCAGCGGGGAAAAGTAATGCTGGTTCTCACTGCCTCCTGGAACTCCTTCAAATGCCCCAGACAATTTGGCTCTCTCTGCTTTCCTGCGGACTCCATCCTCAAAAGCACCTGTTTTCGCTTTCGGCAGCCTCCGGAGCAAAAAAGACAAACGTCCAGCTTTTGCTGCCACAGCAAAGGTGCCAGCGGGGAAAAGTAATGCTGGTTCTCACTGCCTCCTGGAACCTCTTCAAATGCCACAGACATCTTGGCCCTCTCTGCTTTCCTGCGGACTCCATCCTCAAAAGCACCTGTTTTCGCTTTCGGCAACCTCATGAGCAAAAAAGACAAACGTCCAGCTTTTGCTGCCACAGCAAAGGTGCCAGCGGGGAAAAGTAATGCTGGTTCTCACTGCCTCCTGGAACTCTTTCAAATGCCACAGACAATTTGGCCCTCTCTGCTTTCCTGCGGACTCCATCCTCAAAAGCAGCTGTTTTCGCTTTCGGCAGCCTCCGGAGCAAAAAAGACAAACGTCCAGCTTTTGCTGCCACAGCAAAGGTGCCAGCGGGGAAAAGTAATGCTGGTTCTCACTGCCTCCTGAAACCTCTTCAAATGCCCCAGACAATTTGGCCCTCTCTGCTTTCCTGCGGACTCCATCCTCAAAAGCACCTGTTTTCGCTTTTGGCAACCTCCGGAGCAAAAAAGACAAACGTCCAGCTTTTGCTGCCACAGCAAAGGTGCCAGCGGGGAAAAGTAATGCTGGTTCTCACTGCCTCCTGGAACCCTTTCAAATGCCCCAGACAATTAAGCCCTCTCTGCTTTCCTGCGGACTCTATCCTCAAAAGCGCCTTTTTTCACTTTCGGCGCCCTCCGGTGGTAAAAAGACAAACGTCCAGGTTTTGCTGCCACAGCAAAGGTGCCAGCGGGGAAAAGTGATGCTGGTTCTCACTGCCTCCTGGAACTCTTTCAAATGCCACAGACAATTTGGCCCTCTCTGCTTTCCTGCGGACTCCATCCTCAAAAGCACCTGTTTTCGCTTTTGGCAACCTCCGGAGCAAAAAGACAAACGTCCAGCTTTTGCTGCCACAGCAAAGGTGCCAGCGGGGAAAAGTAATGCTGGTTCTCACTGCCTCCTGGAACTCTTTCAAATGCCACAGACAATTTGGCCCTCTCTGCTTTCCTGCGGACTCCATCCTCAAAAGCACCTATTTTCGCTTTTGGCAACCTCCGGAGCAAAAAAGACAAACGTCCAGCTTTTGCTGCCACAGCAAAGGTGCCAGCGGGGAAAAGTAATGCTGGTTCTCACTGCCTCCTGGAACCCTTTCAAATGCCACAGACAATTTGGCCCTCTCTGCTTTCCTGCGGACTCCATCCTCAAAAGCACCTGTTTTCGCTTTCGGCAGCCTCCGGAGCAAAAAAGACAAACGTCCAGCTTTTGCTGCCACAGCAAAGGTGCCAGCGGGGAAAAGTAATGCTGGTTCTCACTGCCTCCTGGAACCTCTTCAAATGCCCCAGACAATTTGGCCCTCTCTGCTTTCCTGCGGACTCCATCCTCAAAAGCACCTGTTTTCGCTTTTGGCAACCTCCGGAGCAAAAAGACAAACGTCCAGCTTTTGCTGCCACAGCAAAGGTGCCAGCGGGGAAAAGTAATGCTGGTTCTCACTGCCTCCTGGAACCCTTTCAAATGCCCCAGACAATTTGGCCCTCTCTGCTTTCCTACGGACTCCATCCTCAAAAGCACCTGTTTTCGCTTTCGGCAGCCTCCGGAGCAAAAAAGACAAACGTCCAGCTTTTGCTGCCACAGCAAAGGTGCCAGCGGGGAAAAGTAATGCTGGTTCTCACTGCCTCCTGGAACCTGTTCAAATGCCCCAGACAATTTGGCCCTCTCTGCTTTCCTGCGGACTCCATCCTCAAAAGCACCTGTTTTCGCTTTCGGCAACCTCCGGAGCAAAAAAGACAAACGTCCAGCTTTTGCTGCCACAGCAAAGGTGCCAGCGGGGAAAAGTAATGCTGGTTCTCACTGCCTCCTGGAACCCTTTCAAATGCCCCAGACAATTTGGCCCTCTCTGCTTTCCTGTGGACTCCATCCTCAAAAGCACCTGTTTTCGCTTTCGGCAGCCTCCGGAGCAAAAAAGACAAACGTCCAGCTTTTGCTGCCACAGCAAAGGTGCCAGCGGGGAAAAGTAATGCTGGTTCTCACTGCCTCCTGGAACCTCTTCAAATGCCCCAGACAATTTGGCCCTCTCTGCTTTCCTGCGGACTCCATCCTCAAAAGCACCTGTTTTCGCTTTTGGCAACCTCCGGAGCAAAAAAGACAAACGTCCAGCTTTTGCTGCCACAGCAAAGGTGCCAGCGGGGAAAAGTAATGCTGGTTCTCACTGCCTCCTGGAACCCTTTCAAATGCCCCTGACAATTTGGCCCTCTCTGCTTTCCTGCGGACTCTATCCTCAAAAGCGCCTTTTTTCACTTTCGGCGCCCTCCGGTGGTAAAAAGACAAACGTCCAGCTTTTGCTGCCACAGCAAAGGTGCCAGCGGGGAAAAGTAATGCTGGTTCTCACTGCCTCCTGGAACCTCTTCAAATGCCCCAGACAATTTGGCCCTCTCTGCTTTCCTGCGGACTCCATCCTCAAAAGCACCTATTTTCGCTTTTGGCAACCTCCGGAGCAAAAAAGACAAACGTCCAGCTTTTGCTGCCACAGCAAAGGTGCCAGCGGGGAAAAGTAATGCTGGTTCTCACTGCCTCCTGGAACCCTTTCAAATGCCACAGACAATTTGGCCCTCTCTGCTTTCCTGCGGACTCCATCCTCAAAAGCACCTGTTTTCGCTTTCGGCAGCCTCCGGAGCAAAAAAGACAAACGTCCAGCTTTTGCTGCCACAGCAAAGGTGCCAGCGGGGAAAAGTAATGCTGGTTCTCACTGCCTCCTGGAACCTCTTCAAATGCCCCAGACAATTTGGCCCTCTCTGCTTTCCTGCGGACTCCATCCTCAAAAGCACCTGTTTTCGCTTTTGGCAACCTCCGGAGCAAAAAGACAAACGTCCAGCTTTTGCTGCCACAGCAAAGGTGCCAGCGGGGAAAAGTAATGCTGGTTCTCACTGCCTCCTGGAACCCTTTCAAATGCCCCAGACAATTAAGCCCTCTCTGCTTTCCTGCGGACTCTATCCTCAAAAGCGCCTTTTTTCACTTTCGGCGCCCTCCGGTGGTAAAAAGACAAACGTCCAGGTTTTGCTGCCACAGCAAAGGTGCCAGCGGGGAAAAGTGATGCTGGTTCTCACTGCCTCCTGGAACCCTTTCAAATGCCCCAGACAATTTGGCCCTCTCTGCTTTCCTGAAAAGTCTATCCTCAAAAGCACCTGTTTTCGCTTTCGGCAGCCTCCGGAGCAAAAAAGACAAACGTCCAGCTTTTGCTGCCACAGCAAAGGTGCCAGCGGGGAAAAGTAATGCTGGTTCTCACTGCCTCCTGGAACCCTTTCAAATGCCACAGACAATTTGGCACTCTCTGCTTTCCTGCGGACTCCATCCTCAAAAGCACCTGTTTTCGCTTTCGGCAACCTCCGGAGCAAAAAAGACAAACGTCCAGCTTTTGCTGCCACAGCAAAGGTGCCAGCGGGGAAAAGTAATGCTGGTTCTCACTGCCTCCTGGAACCCTTTCAAATGCCCCAGACAATTTGGCCCTCTCTGCTTTCCTGCGGACTCCATCCTCAAAAGCACCTGTTTTCGCTTTCGGCAGCCTCCGGAGCAAAAAAGACAAACGTCCAGCTTTTGCTGCCACAGCAAAGGTGCCAGCGGGGAAAAGTAATGCTGGTTCTCACTGCCTCCTGGAACCTGTTCAAATGCCCCAGACAATTTGGCCCTCTCTGCTTTCCTGCGGACTCCATCCTCAAAAGCACCTGTTTTCGCTTTCGGCAGCGTCCGGAGCAAAAAAGACAAACGTCCAGCTTTTGCTGCCACAGCAAAGGTGCCAGCGGGGAAAAGTAATGCTGGTTCTCACTGCCTCCTGGAACCTGTTCAAATGCCCCAGACAATTTGGCCCTCTCTGCTTTCCTGCGGACTCCATCCTCAAAAGCACCTGTTTTCGCTTTCGGCAGCCTCCGGAGCAAAAAAGACAAACGTCCAGCTTTTGCTGCCACAGCAAAGGTGCCAGCGGGGAAAAGTAATGCTGGTTCTCACTGCCTCCTGGAACCCTTTCAAATGCCACAGACAATTTGGCCCTCTCTGCTTTCCTGCGGACTCCATCCTCAAAAGCACCTGTTTTCGCTTTCGGCAGCCTCCGGAGCAAAAAAGACAAACGTCCAGCTTTTGCTGCCACAGCAAAGGTGCCAGCGGGGAAAAGTAATGCTGGTTCTCACTGCCTCCTGGAACTCCTTCAAATGCCCCAGACAATTTGGCTCTCTCTGCTTTCCTGCGGACTCCATCCTCAAAAGCACCTGTTTTCGCTTTCGGCAGCCTCCGGAGCAAAAAAGACAAACGTCCAGCTTTTGCTGCCACAGCAAAGGTGCCAGCGGGGAAAAGTAATGCTGGTTCTCACTGCCTCCTGGAACCTCTTCAAATGCCACAGACATTTTGGCCCTCTCTGCTTTCCTGCGGACTCCATCCTCAAAAGCACCTGTTTTCGCTTTCGGCAACCTCATGAGCAAAAAAGACAAACGTCCAGCTTTTGCTGCCACAGCAAAGGTGCCAGCGGGGAAAAGTAATGCTGGTTCTCACTGCCTCCTGGAACTCTTTCAAATGCCACAGACAATTTGGCCCTCTCTGCTTTCCTGCGGACTCTATCCTCAAAAGCAGCTGTTTTCGCTTTCGGCAGCCTCCGGAGCAAAAAAGACAAACGTCCAGCTTTTGCTGCCACAGCAAAGGTGCCAGCGGGGAAAAGTAATGCTGGTTCTCACTGCCTCCTGGAACCCTTTCAAATGCCCCAGACAATTTGGCCCTCTCTGCTTTCCTGAAAAGTCTATCCTCAAAAGCACCTGTTTTCGCTTTCGGCAGCCTCCGGAGCAAAAAAGACAAACGTCCAGCTTTTGCTGCCACAACAAAGGTGCCAGCGGGGAAAAGTAATGCTGGTTCTCACTGCCTCCTGGAACCCTTTCAAATGCCCCAGACAATTTGGCCCTCTCTGCTTTCCTGCGGACTCCATCCTCAAAAGCACCTGTTTTCGCTTTCGGCAACCTCCGGAGCAAAAAAGACAAACGTCCAGCTTTTGCTGCCACAGCAAAGGTGCCAGCGGGGAAAAGTAATGCTGGTTCTCACTGCCTCCTGGAACCCTTTCAAATGCCACAGACAATTTGGCCCTCTCTGCTTTCCTGCGGACTCCATCCTCAAAAGCACCTGTTTTCGCTTTCGGCAGCCTCCGGAGCAAAAAAGACAAACGTCCAGCTTTTGCTGCCACAGCAAAGGTGCCAGCGGGGAAAAGTAATGCTGGTTCTCACTGCCTCCTAGAACCCTTTCAAATGCCACAGACAATTTGGCCCTCTCTGCTTTCCTGCGGACTCCATCCTCAAAAGCACCTGTTTTCGCTTTCGGCAACCTCCGGAGCAAAAAAGACAAACGTCCAGGTTTTGCTGCCACAGCAAAGGTGCCAGCGGGGAAAAGTAATGCTGGTTCTCACTGCCTCCTGGAACCCTTTCAAATGCCACAGACAATTTGGCCCTCTCTGCTTTCCTGCGGACTCCATCCTCAAAAGCACCTGTTTTCGCTTTCGGCAGCCTCCGGAGCAAAAAAGACAAACGTCCAGCTTTTGCTGCCACAACAAAGGTGCCAGCGGGGAAAAGTAATGCTGGTTCTCACTGCCTCCTGGAACCCTTTCAAATGCCCCAGACAATTTGGCCCTCTCTGCTTTCCTGCGGACTCCATCCTCAAAAGCACCTGTTTTCGCTTTCGGCAACCTCATGAGCAAAAAAGACAAACGTCCAGCTTTTGCTGCCACAGCAAAGGTGCCAGAGGGGAAAAGTAATGCTGGTTCTCACTGCCTCCTGGAACCCTTTCAAATGCCACAGACAATTTGGCCCTCTCTGCTTTCCTGCGGACTCCATCCTCAAAAGCACCTGTTTTTGCTTTCGGCAGCCTCCGGAGCAAAAAAGACAAACGTCCAGCTTTTGCTGCCACAGCAAAGGTGCCAGCGGGGAAAAGTAATGCTGGTTCTCACTGCCTCCTGGAACCTCTTCAAATGCCCCAGACAATTTGGCCCTCTCTGCTTTCCTGCGGACTCCATCCTCAAAAGCACCTGTTTTCGCTTTCGGCAGCCTCCGGAGCAAAAAAGACAAACGTCCAGGTTTTGCTGCCACAGCAAAGGTGCCAGCGGGGAAAAGTAATGCTGGTTCTCACTGCCTCCTGGAACCCTTTCAAATGCCACAGACAATTTGGCCCTCTCTGCTTTCCTGCGGACTCCATCCTCAAAAGCACCTGTTTTCGCTTTCGGCAGCCTCCGGAGCAAAAAAGACAAACGTCCAGCTTTTGCTGCCACAGCAAAGGTGCCAGCGGGGAAAAGTAATGCTGGTTCTCACTGCCTCCTGGAACCCTTTCAAATGCCCCAGACAATTTGGCCCTCTCTGCTTTCCTGTGGACTCCATCCTCAAAAGCACCTGTTTTCGCTTTCGGCAGCCTCCGGAGCAAAAAAGACAAACGTCCAGCTTTTGCTGCCACAGCAAAGGTGCCAGCGGGGAAAAGTAATGCTGGTTCTCACTGCCTCCTGGAACTCCTTCAAATGCCCCAGACAATTTGGCTCTCTCTGCTTTCCTGCGGACTCCATCCTCAAAAGCACCTGTTTTTGCTTTCGGCAGCCTCCGGAGCAAAAAAGACAAACGTCCAGCTTTTGCTGCCACAGCAAAGGTGCCAGCGGGGAAAAGTAATGCTGGTTCTCACTGCCTCCTGGAACCTCTTCAAATGCCCCAGACAATTTGGCCCTCTCTGCTTTCCTGCGGACTCCATCCTCAAAAGCACCTGTTTTCGCTTTCGGCAGCCTCCGGAGCAAAAAAGACAAACGTCCAGCTTTTGCTGCCACAGCAAAGGTGCCAGCGGGGAAAAGTAATGCTGGTTCTCACTGCCTCCTGGAACCCTTTCAAATGCCACAGACAATTTGGCCCTCTCTGCTTTCCTGCGGACTCCATCCTCAAAAGCACCTGTTTTCGCTTTCGGCAGCCTCCGGAGCAAAAAAGACAAACGTCCAGCTTTTGCTGCCACAGCAAAGGTGCCAGCGGGGAAAAGTAATGCTGGTTCTCACTGCCTCCTGGAACCTGTTCAAATGCCCCAGACAATTTGGCCCTCTCTGCTTTCCTGCGGACTCCATCCTCAAAAGCACCTGTTTTCGCTTTCGGCAGCCTCCGGAGCAAAAAAGACAAACGTCCAGCTTTTGCTGCCACAGCAAAGGTGCCAGCGGGGAAAAGTTATGCTGGTTCTCACTGCCTCCTGGAACCCTTTCAAATGCCACAGACAATTTGGCCCTCTCTGCTTTCTTGCGGACTCCATCCTCAAAAGCACCTGTTTTCGCTTTCGGCAGCCTCCGGAGCAAAAAAGACAAACGTCCAGCTTTTGCTGCCACAGCAAAGGTGCCAGCGGGGAAAAGTAATGCTGGTTCTCACTGCCTCCTGGAACTCCTTCAAATGCCCCAGACAATTTGGCTCTCTCTGCTTTCCTGCGGACTCCATCCTCAAAAGCACCTGTTTTCGCTTTCGGCAGCCTCCGGAGCAAAAAAGACAAACGTCCAGCTTTTGCTGCCACAGCAAACGTGCCAGCGGGGAAAAGTAATGCTGGTTCTCACTGCCTCCTGGAACCTCTTCAAATGCCACAGACATTTTGGCCCTCTCTGCTTTCCTGCGGACTCCATCCTCAAAAGCACCTGTTTTCGCTTTCGGCAGCCTCCGGAGCAAAAAAGACAAACGTCCAGCTTTTGCTGCCACAGCAAAGGTGCCAGCGGGGAAAAGTAATGCTGGTTCTCACTGCCTCCTGGAACCCTTTCAAATGCCCCTGACAATTTGGCCCTCTCTGCTTTCCTGAAAAGTCTATCCTCAAAAGCACCTGTTTTCGCTTTCGGCAGCCTCCGGAGCAAAAAAGACAAACGTCCAGCTTTTGCTGCCACAACAAAGGTGCCAGCGGGGAAAAGTAATGCTGGTTCTCACTGCCTCCTGGAACCCTTTCAAATGCCACAGACAATTTGGCCCTCTCTGCTTTCCTGCGGACTCCATCCTCAAAAGCACCTGTTTTCGCTTTCGGCAACCTCCGGAGCAAAAAAGACAAACGTCCAGCTTTTGCTGCCACAGCAAAGGTGCCAGCGGGGAAAAGTAATGCTGGTTCTCACTGCCTCCTGGAACCCTTTCAAATGCCACAGACAATTTGGCCCTCTCTGCTTTCCTGTGGACTCCATCCTCAAAAGCACCTGTTTTCGCTTTCGGCAGCCTCCGGAGCAAAAAAGACAAACGTCCAGCTTTTGCTGCCACAGCAAAGGTGCCAGCGGGGAAAAGTAATGCTGGTTCTCACTGCCTCCTGGAACCTCTTCAAATGCCCCAGACAATTTGGCCCTCTCTGCTTTCCTGCGGACTCCATCCTCAAAAGCACCTGTTTTCGCTTTCGGCAGCCTCCGGAGCAAAAAAGACAAACGTCCAGCTTTTGCTGCCACAGCAAACGTGCCAGCGGGGAAAAGTAATGCTGGTTCTCACTGCCTCCTGGAACCTCTTCAAATGCCACAGACATTTTGGCCCTCTCTGCTTTCCTGCGGACTCCATCCTCAAAAGCACCTGTTTTCGCTTTCGGCAGCCTCCGGAGCAAAAAAGACAAACGTCCAGCTTTTGCTGCCACAGCAAATGTGCCAGCGGGGAAAAGTAATGCTGGTTCTCACTGCCTCCTGGAACCCTTTCAAATGCCCCAGACAATTTGGCCCTCTCTGCTTTCCTGAAAAGTCTATCCTCAAAAGCACCTGTTTTCGCTTTCGGCAGCCTCCGGAGCAAAAAAGACAAACGTCCAGCTTTTGCTGCCACAACAAAGGTGCCAGCGGGGAAAAGTAATGCTGGTTCTCACTGCCTCCTGGAACCCTTTCAAATGCCACAGACAATTTGGCCCTCTCTGCTTTCCTGCGGACTCCATCCTCAAAAGCACCTGTTTTCGCTTTCGGCAACCTCCGGAGCAAAAAAGACAAACGTCCAGCTTTTGCTGCCACAGCAAAGGTGCCAGCGGGGAAAAGTAATGCTGGTTCTCACTGCCTCCTGGAACCCTTTCAAATGCCACAGACAATTTGGCCCTCTCTGCTTTCCTGTGGACTCCATCCTCAAAAGCACCTGTTTTCGCTTTCGGCAGCCTCCGGAGCAAAAAAGACAAACGTCCAGCTTTTGCTGCCACAGCAAAGGTGCCAGCGGGGAAAAGTAATGCTGGTTCTCACTGCCTCCTGGAACCTCTTCAAATGCCCCAGACAATTTGGCCCTCTCTGCTTTCCTGCGGACTCCATCCTCAAAAGCACCTGTTTTCGCTTTTGGCAACCTCCGGAGCAAAAAAGACAAACGTCCAGCTTTTGCTGCCACAGCAAAGGTGCCAGCGGGGAAAAGTAATGCTGGTTCTCACTGCCTCCTGGAACCCTTTCAAATGCCCCAGACAATTAAGCCCTCTCTGCTTTCCTGCGGACTCTATCCTCAAAAGCGCCTTTTTTCACTTTCGGCGCCCTCCGGTGGTAAAAAGACAAACGTCCAGGTTTTGCTGCCACAGCAAAGGTGCCAGCGGGGAAAAGTGATGCTGGTTCTCACTGCCTCCTGGAACTCTTTCAAATGCCACAGACAATTTGGCCCTCTCTGCTTTCCTGCGGACTCCATCCTCAAAAGCACCTGTTTTTGCTTTCGGCAGCCTCCGGAGCAAAAAAGACAGACGTCCAGCTTTTGCTGCCACAGCAAAGGTGCCAGCGGGGAAAAGTAATGCTGGTTCTCACTGCCTCCTGGAACCCTTTCAAATGCCACAGACAATTTGGCCCTCTCTGCTTTCCTGCGGACTCCATCCTCAAAAGCACCTGTTTTCGCTTTCGGCAGCCTCCGGAGCAAAAAAGACAAACGTCCAGCTTTTGCTGCCACAGCAAAGGTGCCAGCGGGGAAAAGTAATGCTGGTTCTCACTGCCTCCTGGAACCTCTTCAAATGCCCCAGACAATTTGGCCCTCTCTGCTTTCCTGCGGACTCCATCCTCAAAAGCACCTGTTTTCGCTTTCGGCGGCCTCCGGAGCAAAAAAGACAAACGTCCAGCTTTTGCTGCCACAGCAAAGGTGCCAGCGGGGAAAAGTAATGCTGGTTCTCACTGCCTCCTGGAACCTCTTCAAATGCCACAGACATTTTGGCCCTCTCTGCTTTCCTGCGGACTCCATCCTCAAAAGCACCTGTTTTCGCTTTCGGCAACCTCATGAGCAAAAAAGACAAACGTCCAGCTTTTGCTGCCACAGCAAAGGTGCCAGCGGGGAAAAGTAATGCTGGTTCTCACTGCCTCCTGCAACTCTTTCAAATGCCACAGACAATTTGGCCCTCTCTGCTTTCCTGCGGACTCCATCCTCAAAAGCACCTGTTTTCGCTTTCGGCAGCCTCCGGAGCAAAAAAGACAAACGTCCAGCTTTTGCTGCCACAGCAAAGGTGCCAGCGGGGAAAAGTAATGCTGGTTCTCACTGCCTCCTGGAACCCTTTCAAATGCCCCAGACAATTTGGCCCTCTCTGCTTTCCTGAAAAGTCTATCCTCAAAAGCACCTGTTTTCGCTTTCGGCAGCCTCCGGAGCAAAAAAGACAAACGTCCAGCTTTTGCTGCCACAACAAAGGTGCCAGCGGGGAAAAGTAATGCTGGTTCTCACTGCCTCCTGGAACCCTTTCAAATGCCCCAGACAATTTGGCCCTCTCTGCTTTCCTGCGGACTCCATCCTCAAAAGCACCTGTTTTCGCTTTCGGCAACCTCCGGAGCAAAAAAGACAAACGTCCAGCTTTTGCTGCCACAGCAAAGGTGCCAGCGGGGAAAAGTAATGCTGGTTCTCACTGCCTCCTGGAACCCTTTCAAATGCCACAGACAATTTGGCCCTCTCTGCTTTCCTGCGGACTCCATCCTCAAAAGCACCTGTTTTCGCTTTCGGCAGCCTCCGGAGCAAAAAAGACAAACGTCCAGCTTTTGCTGCCACAGCAAAGGTGCCAACGGGGAAAAGTAATGCTGGTTCTCACTGCCTCCTGGAACCCTTTCAAATGCCACAGACAATTTGGCCCTCTCTGCTTTCCTGCGGACTCCATCCTCAAAAGCACCTGTTTTCGCTTTCGGCAGCCTCCGGAGCAAAAAAGACAAACGTCCAGCTTTTGCTGCCACAGCAAAGGTGCCAGCGGGGAAAAGTAATGCTGGTTCTCACTGCCTCCTGGAACCCTTTCAAATGCCACAGACAATTTGGCCCTCTCTGCTTTCCTGCGGACTCCATCCTCAAAAGCACCTGTTTTCGCTTTCGGCAGCCTCCGGAGCAAAAAAGACAAACGTCCAGCTTTTGCTGCCACAGCAAAGGTGCCAGCGGGGAAAAGTAATGCTGGTTCTCACTGCCTCCTGGAACCCTTTCAAATGCCACAGACAATTTGGCCCTCTCTGCTTTCCTGCGGACTCCATCCTCAAAAGCACCTGTTTTCGCTTTCGGCAGCCTCCGGAGCAAAAAAGACAAACGTCCAGCTTTTGCTGCCACAGCAAAGGTGCCAGCGGGGAAAAGTAATGCTGGTTCTCACTGCCTCCTGGAACCCTTTCAAATGCCCCAGACAATTTGGCCCTCTCTGCTTTCCTGCGGACTCCATCCTCAAAAGCACCTGTTTTCGCTTTCGGCAGCCTCCGGACCAAAAAAGACAAACGTCCAGCTTTTGCTGCCACAACAAAGGTGCCAGCGGGGAAAAGTAATGCTGGTTCTCACTGCCTCCTGGAACCCTTTCAAATGCCCCAGACAATTTGGCCCTCTCTGCTTTCCTGCGGACTCCATCCTCAAAAGCACCTGTTTTCGCTTTCGGCAACCTCCGGAGCAAAAAAGACAAACGTCCAGCTTTTGCTGCCACAGCAAAGGTGCCAGAGGGGAAAAGTAATGCTGGTTCTCACTGCCTCCTGGAACCTCTTCAAATGCCCCAGACAATTTGGCCCTCTCTGCTTTCCTGCGGACTCCATCCTCAAAAGCACCTGTTTTCGCTTTTGGCAACCTCCGGAGCAAAAAAGACAAACGTCCAGCTTTTGCTGCCACAGCAAAGGTGCCAGCGGGGAAAAGTAATGCTGGTTCTCACTGCCTCCTGGAACCCTTTCAAATGCCACAGACAATTTGGCCCTCTCTGCTTTCCTGCGGACTCCATCCTCAAAAGCACCTGTTTTCGCTTTCGGCAGCCTCCGGAGCAAAAAAGACAAACGTCCAGCTTTTGCTGCCACAGCAAAGGTGCCAGCGGGGAAAAGTAATGCTGGTTCTCACTGCCTCCTGGAACCCTTTCAAATGCCCCAGACAATTTGGCCCTCTCTGCTTTCCTGCGGACTCCATCCTCAAAAGCACCTGTTTTCGCTTTCGGCAGCCTCCGGAGCAAAAAAGACAAACGTCCAGCTTTTGCTGCCACAGCAAAGGTGCCAGCGGGGAAAAGTAATGCTGGTTCTCACTGCCTCCTGGAACCCTTTCAAATGCCACAGACAATTTGGCCCTCTCTGCTTTCCTGCGGACTCCATCCTCAAAAGCACCTGTTTTCGCTTTCGGCAGCGTCCGGAGCAAAAAAGACAAACGTCCAGCTTTTGCTGCCACAGCAAAGGTGCCAGCGGGGAAAAGTAATGCTGGTTCTCACTGCCTCCTGGAACCTGTTCAAATGCCCCAGACAATTTGGCCCTCTCTGCTTTCCTGCGGACTCCATCCTCAAAAGCACCTGTTTTCGCTTTCGGCAGCGTCCGGAGCAAAAAAGACAAACGTCCAGCTTTTGCTGCCACAGCAAAGGTGCCAGCGGGGAAAAGTAATGCTGGTTCTCACTGCCTCCTGGAACCTGTTCAAATGCCCCAGACAATTTGGCCCTCTCTGCTTTCCTGCGGACTCCATCCTCAAAAGCACCTGTTTTCGCTTTCGGCAGCCTCCGGAGCAAAAAAGACAAACGTCCAGCTTTTGCTGCCACAGCAAAGGTGCCCGCGGGGAAAAGTAATGCTGGTTCTCACTGCCTCCTGGAACCCTTTCAAATGCCACAGACAATTTGGCCCTCTCTGCTTTCCTGCGGACTCCATCCTCAAAAGCACCTGTTTTCGCTTTCGGCAGCCTCCGGAGCAAAAAAGACAAACGTCCAGCTTTTGCTGCCACAGCAAAGGTGCCAGCGGGGAAAAGTAATGCTGGTTCTCACTGCCTCCTGGAACTCCTTCAAATGCCCCAGACAATTTGGCTCTCTCTGCTTTCCTGCGGACTCCATCCTCAAAAGCACCTGTTTTCGCTTTCGGCAGCCTCCGGAGCAAAAAAGACAAACGTCCAGCTTTTGCTGCCACAGCAAAGGTGCCAGCGGGGAAAAGTAATGCTGGTTCTCACTGCCTCCTGGAACCTCTTCAAATGCCACAGACATTTTGGCCCTCTCTGCTTTCCTGCGGACTCCATCCTCAAAAGCACCTGTTTTCGCTTTCGGCAACCTCATGAGCAAAAAAGACAAACGTCCAGCTTTTGCTGCCACAGCAAAGGTGCCAGCGGGGAAAAGTAATGCTGGTTCTCACTGCCTCCTGGAACTCTTTCAAATGCCACAGAAAATTTGGCCCTCTCTGCTTTCCTGCGGACTCCATCCTCAAAAGCAGCTGTTTTCGCTTTCGGCAGCCTCCGGAGCAAAAAAGACAAACGTCCAGCTTTTGCTGCCACAGCAAAGGTGCCAGCGGGGAAAAGTAATGCTGGTTCTCACTGCCTCCTGGAACCCTTTCAAATGCCCCAGACAATTTGGCCCTCTCTGCTTTCCTGAAAAGTCTATCCTCAAAAGCACCTGTTTTCGCTTTCGGCAGCCTCCGGAGCAAAAAAGACAAACATCCAGCTTTTGCTGCCACAACAAAGGTGCCAGCGGGGAAAAGTAATGCTGGTTCTCACTGCCTCCTGGAACCCTTTCAAATGCCACAGACAATTTGGCCCTCTCTGCTTTCCTGCGGACTCCATCCTCAAAAGCACCTGTTTTCGCTTTCGGCAGCCTCCGGAGCAAAAAAGACAAACGTCCAGCTTTTGCTGCCACAGCAAAGGTGCCAGCGGGGAAAAGTAATGCTGGTTCTCACTGCCTCCTGGAACCTCTTCAAATGCCCCAGACAATTTGGCCCTCTCTGCTTTCCTGCGGACTCCATCCTCAAAAGCACCTGTTTTCGCTTTTGGCAACCTCCGGAGCAAAAAAGACAAACGTCCAGCTTTTGCTGCCACAGCAAAGGTGCCAGCGGGGAAAAGTAATGCTGGTTCTCACTGCCTCCTGGAACCCTTTCAAATGCCCCAGACAATTAAGCCCTCTCTGCTTTCCTGCGGACTCTATCCTCAAAAGCGCCTTTTTTCACTTTCGGCGCCCTCCGGTGGTAAAAAGACAAACGTCCAGCTTTTGCTGCCACAGCAAAGGTGCCAGCGGGGAAAAGTAATGCTGGTTCTCACTGCCTCCTGGAACCTGTTCAAATGCCCCAGACAATTTGGCCCTCTCTGCTTTCCTGCGGACTCCATCCTCAAAAGCACCTGTTTTCGCTTTCGGCAGCCTCCGGAGCAAAAAAGACAAACGTCCAGCTTTTGCTGCCACAGCAAAGGTGCCAGCGGGGAAAAGTAATGCTGGTTCTCACTGCCTCCTGGAACCCTTTCAAATGCCACAGACAATTTGGCCCTCTCTGCTTTCCTGCGGACTCCATCCTCAAAAGCACCTGTTTTCGCTTTCGGCAGCCTCCGGAGCAAAAAAGACAAACGTCCAGCTTTTGCTGCCACAGCAAAGGTGCCAGCGGGGAAAAGTAATGCTGGTTCTCACTGCCTCCTGGAACCTCTTCAAATGCCACAGACAATTTGGCCCTCTCTGCTTTCCTGCGGACTCCATCCTCAAAAGCACCTGTTTTCGCTTTTGGCAACCTCCGGAGCAAAAAAGACAAACGTCCAGCTTTTGCTGCCACAGCAAAGGTGCCAGCGGGGAAAAGTAATGCTGGTTCTCACTGCCTCCTGGAACCCTTTCAAATGCCCCTGACAATTTGGCCCTCTCTGCTTTCCTGCGGACTCTATCCTCAAAAGCGCCTTTTTTCACTTTCGGCGCCCTCCGGTGGTAAAAAGACAAACGTCCAGGTTTTGCTGCCACAGCAAAGGTGCCAGCGGGGAAAAGTAATGCTGGTTCTCACTGCCTCCTGGAACTCTTTCAAATGCCACAGACAATTTGGCCCTCTCTGCTTTCCTGCGGACTCCATCCTCAAAAGCACCTATTTTCGCTTTTGGCAACCTCCGGAGCAAAAAAGACAAACGTCCAGCTTTTGCTGCCACAGCAAAGGTGCCAGCGGGGAAAAGTAATGCTGGTTCTCACTGCCTCCTGGAACTCTTTCAAATGCCACAGACAATTTGGCCCTCTCTGCTTTCCTGCGGACTCCATCCTCAAAAGCACCTGTTTTCGCTTTCGGCAGCCTCCGGAGCAAAAAAGACAAACGTCCAGCTTTTGCTGCCACAGCAAAGGTGCCAGCGGGGAAAAGTAATGCTGGTTCTCACTGCCTCCTGGAACCTCTTCAAATGCCCCAGACAATTTGGCCCTCTCTGCTTTCCTGCGGACTCCATCCTCAAAAGCACCTGTTTTCGCTTTTGGCAACCTCCGGAGCAAAAAGACAAACGTCCAGCTTTTGCTGCCACAGCAAAGGTGCCAGCGGGGAAAAGTAATGCTGGTTCTCACTGCCTCCTGGAACCCTTTCAAATGCCCCAGACAATTTGGCCCTCTCTGCTTTCCTGCGGACTCCATCCTCAAAAGCACCTGTTTTCGCTTTCGGCAGCCTCCGGAGCAAAAAAGACAAACGTCCAGCTTTTGCTGCCACAGCAAAGGTGCCAGCGGGGAAAAGTAATGCTGGTTCTCACTGCCTCCTGGAACCTGTTCAAATGCCCCAGACAATTTGGCCCTCTCTGCTTTCCTGCGGACTCCATCCTCAAAAGCACCTGTTTTCGCTTTCGGCAGCCTCAGGAGCAAAAAAGACAAACGTCCAGCTTTTGCTGCCACAGCAAAGGTGCCAGCGGGGAAAAGTAATAGTGGTTCTCACTGCCTCCTGGAACCCTTTCAAATGCCACAGACAATTTGGCCCTCTCTGCTTTCCTGTGGACTCCATCCTCAAAAGCACCTGTTTTCGCTTTCGGCAGCCTCCGGAGCAAAAAAGACAAACGTCCAGCTTTTGCTGCCACAGCAAAGGTGCCAGCGGGGAAAAGTAATGCTGGTTCTCACTGCCTCCTGGAACCTCTTCAAATGCCCCAGACAATTTGGCCCTCTCTGCTTTCCTGCGGACTCCATCCTCAAAAGCACCTGTTTTCGCTTTTGGCAACCTCCGGAGCAAAAAAGACAAACGTCCAGCTTTTGCTGCCACAGCAAAGGTGCCAGCGGGGAAAAGTAATGCTGGTTCTCACTGCCTCCTGGAACCCTTTCAAATGCCCCTGACAATTTGGCCCTCTCTGCTTTCCTGCGGACTCTATCCTCAAAAGCGCCTTTTTTCACTTTCGGCGCCCTCCGGTGGTAAAAAGACAAACGTCCAGCTTTTGCTGCCACAGCAAAGGTGCCAGCGGGGAAAAGTAATGCTGGTTCTCACTGCCTCCTGGAACCTCTTCAAATGCCCCAGACAATTTGGCCCTCTCTGCTTTCCTGCGGACTCTATCCTCAAAAGCACCTATTTTCGCTTTTGGCAACCTCCGGAGCAAAAAAGACAAACGTCCAGCTTTTGCTGCCACAGCAAAGGTGCCAGCGGGGAAAAGTAATGCTGGTTCTCACTGCCTCCTGGAACCCTTTCAAATGCCACAGACAATTTGGCCCTCTCTGCTTTCCTGCGGACTCCATCCTCAAAAGCACCTGTTTTCGCTTTCGGCAGCCTCCGGAGCAAAAAAGACAAACGTCCAGCTTTTGCTGCCACAGCAAAGGTGCCAGCGGGGAAAAGTAATGCTGGTTCTCACTGCCTCCTGGAACCTCTTCAAATGCCCCAGACAATTTGGCCCTCTCTGCTTTCCTGCGGACTCCATCCTCAAAAGCACCTGTTTTCGCTTTTGGCAACCTCCGGAGCAAAAAGACAAACGTCCAGCTTTTGCTGCCACAGCAAAGGTGCCAGCGGGGAAAAGTAATGCTGGTTCTCACTGCCTCCTGGAACCCTTTCAAATGCCCCAGACAATTAAGCCCTCTCTGCTTTCCTGCGGACTCTATCCTCAAAAGCGCCTTTTTTCACTTTCGGCGCCCTCCGGTGGTAAAAAGACAAACGTCCAGGTTTTGCTGCCACAGCAAAGGTGCCAGCGGGGAAAAGTGATGCTGGTTCTCACTGCCTCCTGGAACCCTTTCAAATGCCCCAGACAATTTGGCCCTCTCTGCTTTCCTGAAAAGTCTATCCTCAAAAGCACCTGTTTTCGCTTTCGGCAGCCTCCGGAGCAAAAAAGACAAACGTCCAGCTTTTGCTGCCACAGCAAAGGTGCCAGCGGGGAAAAGTAATGCTGGTTCTCACTGCCTCCTGGAACCCTTTCAAATGCCACAGACAATTTGGCACTCTCTGCTTTCCTGCGGACTCCATCCTCAAAAGCACCTGTTTTCGCTTTCGGCAACCTCCGGAGCAAAAAAGACAAACGTCCAGCTTTTGCTGCCACAGCAAAGGTGCCAGCGGGGAAAAGTAATGCTGGTTCTCACTGCCTCCTGGAACCCTTTCAAATGCCACAGACAATTTGGCCCTCTCTGCTTTCCTGCGGACTCCATCCTCAAAAGCACCTGTTTTCGCTTTCGGCAGCCTCCGGAGCAAAAAAGACAAACGTCCAGCTTTTGCTGCCACAGCAAAGGTGCCAACGGGGAAAAGTAATGCTGGTTCTCACTGCCTCCTGGAACCCTTTCAAATGCCACAGACAATTTGGCCCTCTCTGCTTTCCTGCGGACTCCATCCTCAAAAGCACCTTTTTTCGCTTTCGGCAACCTCCGGAGCAAAAAAGACAAACGTCCAGCTTTTGCTGCCACAGCAAAGGTGCCAGCGGGGAAAAGTAATGCTGGTTCTCACTGCCTCCTGGAACCCTTTCAAATGCCACAGACAATTTGGCCCTCTCTGCTTTCCTGCGGACTCCATCCTCAAAAGCACCTGTTTTCGCTTTCGGCAGCCTCCGGA
Organism: Vanellus vanellus; assembly: GCF_965231255.1. Lineage (NCBI taxonomy): Eukaryota > Metazoa > Chordata > Aves > Charadriiformes > Charadriidae > Vanellus > Vanellus vanellus. The sequence continues at coordinate 61,085 of NW_028128175.1, forward strand.
GCAAAAAAGACAAACGTCCAGCTTTTGCTGCCACAGCAAAGGTGCCAGCGGGGAAAAGTAATGCTGGTTCTCACTGCCTCCTGGAACCCTTTCAAATGCCACAGACAATTTGGCCCTCTCTGCTTTCCTGCGGACTCCATCCTCAAAAGCACCTGTTTTCGCTTTCGGCAGCCTCCGGAGCAAAAAAGACAAACGTCCAGCTTTTGCTGCCACAACAAAGGTGCCAGCGGTAAAAAGTAATGCTGGTTCTCACTGCCTCCTGGAACCCTTTCAAATGCCACAGACAATTTGGCCCTCTCTGCTTTCCTGCGGACTCCATCCTCAAAAGCACCTGTTTTCGCTTTCGGCAGCCTCCGGAGCAAAAAAGACAAACGTCCAGCTTTTGCTGCCACAGCAAAGGTGCCAGAGGGGAAAAGTAATGCTGGTTCTCACTGCCTCCTGGAACCCTTTCAAATGCCACAGACAATTTGGCCCTCTCTGCTTTCCTGCGGACTCCATCCTCAAAAGCACCTGTTTTTGCTTTTGGCAGCCTCCGGAGCAAAAAAGACAAACGTCCAGCTTTTGCTGCCACAGCAAAGGTGCCAGCGGGGAAAAGTAATGCTGGTTCTCACTGCCTCCTGGAACCTCTTCAAATGCCCCAGACAATTTGGCCCTCTCTGCTTTCCTGCGGACTCCATCCTCAAAAGCAGCTGTTTTCGCTTTTGGCAACCTCCGGAGCAAAAAAGACAAACGTCCAGCTTTTGCTGCCACAGCAAAGGTGCCAGCGGGGAAAAGTAATGCTGGTTCTCACTGCCTCCTGGAACCCTTTCAAATGCCACAGACAATTTGGCCCTCTCTGCTTTCCTGCGGACTCCATCCTCAAAAGCACCTGTTTTTGCTTTTGGCAGCCTCCGGAGCAAAAAAGACAAACGTCCAGCTTTTGCTGCCACAGCAAAGGTGCCAGCGGGGAAAAGTAATGCTGGTTCTCACTGCCTCCTGGAACCTCTTCAAATGCCCCAGACAATTTGGCCCTCTCTGCTTTCCTGCGGACTCCATCCTCAAAAGCACCTGTTTTCGCTTTTGGCAACCTCCGGAGCAAAAAAGACAAACGTCCAGCTTTTGCTGCCACAGCAAAGGTGCCAGCGGGGAAAAGTAATGCTGGTTCTCACTGCCTCCTGAAACCCTTTCAAATGCCACAGACAATTTGGCCCTCTCTGCTTTCCTGCGGACTCCATCCTCAAAAGCACCTGTTTTCGCTTTCGGCAGCCTCCGGAGCAAAAAAGACAAACGTCCAGCTTTTGCTGCCACAGCAAAGGTGCCAGCGGGGAAAAGTAATGCTGGTTCTCACTGCCTCCTGGAACCCTTTCAAATGCCACAGACAATTTGGCCCTCTCTGCTTTCCTGCGGACTCCATCCTCAAAAGCACCTGTTTTCGCTTTCGGCAGCCTCCGGAGCAAAAAAGACAAACGTCCAGCTTTTGCTGCCACAGCAAAGGTGCCAGCGGGGAAAAGTAATGCTGGTTCTCACTGCCTCCTGGAACCCTTTCAAATGCCACAGACAATTTGGCCCTCTCTGCTTTCCTGCGGACTCCATCCTCAAAAGCACCTGTTTTCGCTTTCGGCAGCCTCCGGAGCAAAAAAGACAAACGTCCAGCTTTTGCTGCCACAACAAAGGTGCCAGCGGGGAAAAGTAATGCTGGTTCTCACTGCCTCCTGGAACCCTTTCAAATGCCCCAGACAATTTGGCCCTCTCTGCTTTCCTGCGGACTCCATCCTCAAAAGCACCTGTTTTCGCTTTCGGCAACCTCCGGAGCAAAAAAGACAAACGTCCAGCTTTTGCTGCCACAGCAAAGGTGCCAGAGGGGAAAAGTAATGCTGGTTCTCACTGCCTCCTGGAACCCTTTCAAATGCCACAGACAATTTGGCCCTCTCTGCTTTCCTGCGGACTCCATCCTCAAAAGAACCTGTTTTCGCTTTCGGCAGCCTCCGGAGCAAAAAAGACAAACGTCCAGCTTTTGCTGCCACAGCAAAGGTGCCAGCGGGGAAAAGTAATGCTGGTTCTCACTGCCTCCTGGAACCCTTTCAAATGCCCCAGACAATTTGGCCCTCTCTGCTTTCCTGTGGACTCCATCCTCAAAAGCACCTGTTTTCACATTCGGCAGCCTCCGGAGCAAAAAAGACAAACGTCCAGCTTTTGCTGCCACAGCAAAGGTGCCAGCGGGGAAAAGTAATGCTGGTTCTCACTGCCTCCTGGAACCCTTTCAAATGCCACAGACAATTTGGCCCTCTCTGCTTTCCTGCGGACTCCATCCTCAAAAGCACCTGTTTTCGCTTTCGGCAGCATCCGGAGCAAAAAAGACAAACGTCCAGCTTTTGCTGCCACAGCAAAGGTGCCAGCGGGGAAAAGTAATGCTGGTTCTCACTGCCTCCTGGAACCTGTTCAAATGCCCCAGACAATTTGGCCCTCTCTGCTTTCCTGCGGACTCCATCCTCAAAAGCACCTGTTTTCGCTTTCGGCAGCCTCCGGAGCAAAAAAGACAAACGTCCAGCTTTTGCTGCCACAGCAAAGGTGCCAGCGGGGAAAAGTAATGCTGGTTCTCACTGCCTCCTGGAACCCTTTCAAATGCCACAGACAATTTGGCCCTCTCTGCTTTCTTGCGGACTCCATCCTCAAAAGCACCTGTTTTCGCTTTCGGCAGCCTCCGGAGCAAAAAAGACAAACGTCCAGCTTTTGCTGCCACAGCAAAGGTGCCAGCGGGGAAAAGTAATGCTGGTTTTCACTGCCTCCTGGAACTCCTTCAAATGCCCCAGACAATTTGGCTCTCTCTGCTTTCCTGCGGACTCCATCCTCAAAAGCATCTGTTTTCGCTTTCGGCAGCCTCCGGAGCAAAAAAGACAAACGTCCAGCTTTTGCTGCCACAGCAAACGTGCCAGCGGGGAAAAGTAATGCTGGTTCTCACTGCCTCCTGGAACCTCTTCAAATGCCACAGACATTTTGGCCCTCTCTGCTTTCCTGCGGACTCCATCCTCAAAAGCACCTGTTTTCGCTTTCGGCAGCCTCCGGAGCAAAAAAGACAAACGTCCAGCTTTTGCTGCCACAGCAAAGGTGCCAGCGGGGAAAAGTAATGCTGGTTCTCACTGCCTCCTGGAACCCTTTCAAATGCCCCAGACAATTTGGCCCTCTCTGCTTTCCTGAAAAGTCTATCCTCAAAAGCACCTGTTTTCGCTTTCGGCAGCCTCCGGAGCAAAAAAGACAAACGTCCAGCTTTTGCTGCCACAACAAAGGTGCCAGCGGGGAAAAGTAATGCTGGTTCTCACTGCCTCCTGGAACCCTTTCAAATGCCCCAGACAATTTGGCCCTCTCTGCTTTCCTGCGGACTCCATCCTCAAAAGCACCTGTTTTCGCTTTCGGCAACCTCCGGAGCAAAAAAGACAAACGTCCAGCTTTTGCTGCCACAGCAAAGGTGCCAGCGGGGAAAAGTAATGCTGGTTCTCACTGCCTCCTGGAACCCTTTCAAATGCCCCAGACAATTTGGCCCTCTCTGCTTTCCTGAAAAGTCTATCCTCAAAAGCACCTGTTTTCGCTTTCGGCAGCCTCCGGAGCAAAAAAGACAAACGTCCAGCTTTTGCTGCCACAACAAAGGTGCCAGCGGGGAAAAGTAATGCTGGTTCTCACTGCCTCCTGGAACCCTTTCAAATGCCCCAGACAATTTGGCCCTCTCTGCTTTCCTGCGGACTCCATCCTCAAAAGCACCTGTTTTCGCTTTCGGCAACCTCCGGAGCAAAAAAGACAAACGTCCAGCTTTTGCTGCCACAGCAAAGGTGCCAGCGGGGAAAAGTAATGCTGGTTCTCACTGCCTCCTGGAACCCTTTCAAATGCCCCAGACAATTTGGCCCTCTCTGCTTTCCTGCGGACTCCATCCTCAAAAGCACCTGTTTTCGCTTTCGGCAGCCTCCGGAGCAAAAAAGACAAACGTCCAGCTTTTGCTGCCACAGCAAAGGTGCCAACGGGGAAAAGTAATGCTGGTTCTCACTGCCTCCTGGAACCCTTTCAAATGCCACAGACAATTTGGCCCTCTCTGCTTTCCTGCGGACTCCATCCTCAAAAGCACCTGTTTTCGCTTTCGGCAGCCTCCGGAGCAAAAAAGACAAACGTCCAGCTTTTGCTGCCACAGCAAAGGTGCCAGCGGGGAAAAGTAATGCTGGTTCTCACTGCCTCCTGGAACCCTTTCAAATGCCCCAGACAATTTGGCCCTCTCTGCTTTCCTGCGGACTCCATCCTCAAAAGCACCTGTTTTCGCTTTCGGCAGCCTCCGGAGCAAAAAAGACAAACGTCCAGCTTTTGCTGCCACAGCAAAGGTGCCAGCGGGGAAAAGTAATGCTGGTTCTCACTGCCTCCTGGAACCCTTTCAAATGCCCCAGACAATTTGGCCCTCTCTGCTTTCCTGCGGACTCCATCCTCAAAAGCACCTGTTTTCGCTTTCGGCAGCATCCGGAGCAAAAAAGACAAACGTCCAGCTTTTGCTGCCACAGCAAAGGTGCCAGCGGGGAAAAGTAATGCTGGTTCTCACTGCCTCCTGGAACCTGTTCAAATGCCCCAGACAATTTGGCCCTCTCTGCTTTCCTGCGGACTCCATCCTCAAAAGCACCTGTTTTCGCTTTCGGCAGCCTCCGGAGCAAAAAAGACAAACGTCCAGCTTTTGCTGCCACAGCAAAGGTGCCAGCGGGGAAAAGTAATGCTGGTTCTCACTGCCTCCTGGAACCCTTTCAAATGCCACAGACAATTTGGCCCTCTCTGCTTTCTTGCGGACTCCATCCTCAAAAGCACCTGTTTTCGCTTTCGGCAGCCTCCGGAGCAAAAAAGACAAACGTCCAGCTTTTGCTGCCACAGCAAAGGTGCCAGCGGGGAAAAGTAATGCTGGTTCTCACTGCCTCCTGGAACTCCTTCAAATGCCCCAGACAATTTGGCTCTCTCTGCTTTCCTGCGGACTCCATCCTCAAAAGCATCTGTTTTCGCTTTCGGCAGCCTCCGGAGCAAAAAAGACAAACGTCCAGCTTTTGCTGCCACAGCAAACGTGCCAGCGGGGAAAAGTAATGCTGGTTCTCACTGCCTCCTGGAACCTCTTCAAATGCCACAGACATTTTGGCCCTCTCTGCTTTCCTGCGGACTCCATCCTCAAAAGCACCTGTTTTCGCTTTCGGCAGCCTCCGGAGCAAAAAAGACAAACGTCCAGCTTTTGCTGCCACAGCAAAGGTGCCAGCGGGGAAAAGTAATGCTGGTTCTCACTGCCTCCTGGAACCCTTTCAAATGCCCCAGACAATTTGGCCCTCTCTGCTTTCCTGAAAAGTCTATCCTCAAAAGCACCTGTTTTCGCTTTCGGCAGCCTCCGGAGCAAAAAAGACAAACGTCCAGCTTTTGCTGCCACAACAAAGGTGCCAGCGGGGAAAAGTAATGCTGGTTCTCACTGCCTCCTGGAACCCTTTCAAATGCCCCAGACAATTTGGCCCTCTCTGCTTTCCTGCGGACTCCATCCTCAAAAGCACCTGTTTTCGCTTTCGGCAACCTCCGGAGCAAAAAAGACAAACGTCCAGCTTTTGCTGCCACAGCAAAGGTGCCAGCGGGGAAAAGTAATGCTGGTTCTCACTGCCTCCTGGAACCCTTTCAAATGCCCCAGACAATTTGGCCCTCTCTGCTTTCCTGAAAAGTCTATCCTCAAAAGCACCTGTTTTCGCTTTCGGCAGCCTCCGGAGCAAAAAAGACAAACGTCCAGCTTTTGCTGCCACAACAAAGGTGCCAGCGGGGAAAAGTAATGCTGGTTCTCACTGCCTCCTGGAACCCTTTCAAATGCCCCAGACAATTTGGCCCTCTCTGCTTTCCTGTGGACTCCATCCTCAAAAGCACCTGTTTTCGCTTTCGGCAACCTCCGGAGCAAAAAAGACAAACGTCCAGCTTTTGCTGCCACAGCAAAGGTGCCAGCGGGGAAAAGTAATGCTGGTTCTCACTGCCTCCTGGAACCCTTTCAAATGCCCCAGACAATTTGGCCCTCTCTGCTTTCCTGCGGACTCCATCCTCAAAAGCACCTGTTTTCGCTTTCGGCAGCCTCCGGAGCAAAAAAGACAAACGTCCAGCTTTTGCTGCCACAGCAAAGGTGCCAACGGGGAAAAGTAATGCTGGTTCTCACTGCCTCCTGGAACCCTTTCAAATGCCACAGACAATTTGGCCCTCTCTGCTTTCCTGCGGACTCCATCCTCAAAAGCACCTGTTTTCGCTTTCGGCAGCCTCCGGAGCAAAAAAGACAAACGTCCAGCTTTTGCTGCCACAGCAAAGGTGCCAGCGGGGAAAAGTAATGCTGGTTCTCACTGCCTCCTGGAACCCTTTCAAATGCCCCAGACAATTTGGCCCTCTCTGCTTTCCTGCGGACTCCATCCTCAAAAGCACCTGTTTTCGCTTTCGGCAGCCTCCGGAGCAAAAAAGACAAACGTCCAGCTTTTGCTGCCACAGCAAAGGTGCCAGCGGGGAAAAGTAATGCTGGTTCTCACTGCCTCCTGGAACCCTTTCAAATGCCACAGACAATTTGGCCCTCTCTGCTTTCCTGCGGACTCCATCCTCAAAAGCACCTGTTTTCGCTTTCGGCAGCGTCCGGAGCAAAAAAGACAAACGTCCAGCTTTTGCTGCCACAGCAAAGGTGCCAGCGGGGAAAAGTAATGCTGGTTCTCACTGCCTCCTGGAACCTGTTCAAATGCCCCAGACAATTTGGCCCTCTCTGCTTTCCTGCGGACTCCATCCTCAAAAGCACCTGTTTTCGCTTTCGGCAGCGTCCGGAGCAAAAAAGACAAACGTCCAGCTTTTGCTGCCACAGCAAATGTGCCAGCGGGGAAAAGTAATGCTGGTTCTCACTGCCTCCTGGAACCTGTTCAAATGCCCCAGACAATTTGGCCCTCTCTGCTTTCCTGCGGACTCCATCCTCAAAAGCACCTGTTTTCGCTTTCGGCAGCCTCCGGAGCAAAAAAGACAAACGTCCAGCTTTTGCTGCCACAGCAAAGGTGCCAGCGGGGAAAAGTAATGCTGGTTCTCACTGCCTCCTGGAACCCTTTCAAATGCCACAGACAATTTGGCCCTCTCTGCTTTCCTGCGGACTCCATCCTCAAAAGCACCTGTTTTCGCTTTCGGCAGCCTCCGGAGCAAAAAAGACAAACGTCCAGCTTTTGCTGCCACAGCAAAGGTGCCAGCGGGGAAAAGTAATGCTGGTTCTCACTGCCTCCTGGAACCTCTTCAAATGCCACAGACATCTTGGCCCTCTCTGCTTTCCTGCGGACTCCATCCTCAAAAGCACCTGTTTTCGCTTTCGGCAACCTCATGAGCAAAAAAGACAAACGTCCAGCTTTTGCTGCCACAGCAAAGGTGCCAGCGGGGAAAAGTAATGCTGGTTCTCACTGCCTCCTGGAACTCTTTCAAATGCCACAGACAATTTGGCCCTCTCTGCTTTCCTGCGGACTCCATCCTCAAAAGCAGCTGTTTTCGCTTTCGGCAGCCTCCGGAGCAAAAAAGACAAACGTCCAGCTTTTGCTGCCACAGCAAAGGTGCCAGCGGGGAAAAGTAATGCTGGTTCTCACTGCCTCCTGGAACCCTTTCAAATGCCCCAGACAATTTGGCCCTCTCTGCTTTCCTGCGGACTCTATCCTCAAAAGCGCCTTTTTTCACTTTCGGCGCCCTCCGGTGGTAAAAAGACAAACGTCCAGGTTTTGCTGCCACAGCAAAGGTGCCAGCGGGGAAAAGTGATGCTGGTTCTCACTGCCTCCTGGAACTCTTTCAAATGCCACAGACAATTTGGCCCTCTCTGCTTTCCTGCGGACTCCATCCTCAAAAGCACCTATTTTCGCTTTCGGCGCCCTCCGGTGGTAAAAAGACAAACGTCCAGCTTTTGCTGCCACAGCAAAGGTGCCAGCGGGGAAAAGTAATGCTGGTTCTCACTGCCTCCTGGAACTCTTTCAAATGCCACAGACAATTTGGCCCTCTCTGCTTTCCTGCGGACTCCATCCTCAAAAGCACCTGTTTTCGCTTTCGGCAGCCTCCGGAGCAAAAAAGACAAACGTCCAGCTTTTGCTGCCACAGCAAAGGTGCCAGCGGGGAAAAGTAATGCTGGTTCTCACTGCCTCCTGGAACCTCTTCAAATGCCACAGACAATTTGGCCCTCTCTGCTTTCCTGCGGACTCCATCCTCAAAAGCGCCTTTTTTCACTTTCGGAGCCCTCCGGTGGTAAAAAGACAAACGTCCAGCTTTTGCTGCCACAGCAAAGGTGCCAGCGGGTAAAAGTAATGCTGGTTCTCACTGCCTCCTGGAACCTCTTCAAATGCCCCAGACAATTTGGCCCTCTCTGCTTTCCTGCGGACTCCATCCTCAAAAGCACCTATTTTCGCTTTTGGCAACCTCCGGAGCAAAAAAGACAAACGTCCAGCTTTTGCTGCCACAGCAAAGGTGCCAGCGGGGAAAAGTAATGCTGGTTCTCACTGCCTCCTGGAACCCTTTCAAATGCCACAGACAATTTGGCCCTCTCTGCTTTCCTGCGGACTCCATCCTCAAAAGCACCTGTTTTCGCTTTCGGCAGCCTCCGGAGCAAAAAAGACAAACGTCCAGCTTTTGCTGCCACAGCAAAGGTGCCAGCGGGGAAAAGTAATGCTGGTTCTCACTGCCTCCTGGAACCTCTTCAAATGCCCCAGACAATTTGGCCCTCTCTGCTTTCCTGCGGACTCCATCCTCAAAAGCACCTGTTTTCGCTTTTGGCAACCTCCGGAGCAAAAAGACAAACGTCCAGCTTTTGCTGCCACAGCAAAGGTGCCAGCGGGGAAAAGTAATGCTGGTTCTCACTGCCTCCTGGAACCCTTTCAAATGCCCCAGACAATTAAGCCCTCTCTGCTTTCCTGCGGACTCTATCCTCAAAAGCGCCTTTTTTCACTTTCGGCGCCCTCCGGTGGTAAAAAGACAAACGTCCAGGTTTTGCTGCCACAGCAAAGGTGCCAGCGGGGAAAAGTGATGCTGGTTCTCACTGCCTCCTGGAACCCTTTCAAATGCCCCAGACAATTTGGCCCTCTCTGCTTTCCTGAAAAGTCTATCCTCAAAAGCACCTGTTTTCGCTTTCGGCAGCCTCCGGAGCAAAAAAGACAAACGTCCAGCTTTTGCTGCCACAGCAAAGGTGCCAGCGGGGAAAAGTAATGCTGGTTCTCACTGCCTCCTGGAACCCTTTCAAATGCCACAGACAATTTGGCATTCTCTGCTTTCCTGCGGACTCCATCCTCAAAAGCACCTGTTTTCGCTTTCGGCAACCTCCGGAGCAAAAAAGACAAACGTCCAGCTTTTGCTGCCACAGCAAAGGTGCCAGCGGGGAAAAGTAATGCTGGTTCTCACTGCCTCCTGGAACCCTTTCAAATGCCACAGACAATTTGGCCCTCTCTGCTTTCCTGCGGACTCCATCCTCAAAAGCACCTGTTTTCGCTTTCGGCAGCCTCCGGAGCAAAAAAGACAAATGTCCAGCTTTTGCTGCCACAGCAAAGGTGCCAACGGGGAAAAGTAATGCTGGTTCTCACTGCCTCCTGGAACCCTTTCAAATGCCACAGACAATTTGGCCCTCTCTGCTTTCCTGCGGACTCCATCCTCAAAAGCACCTTTTTTCGCTTTCGGCAACCTCCGGAGCAAAAAAGACAAACGTCCAGCTTTTGCTGCCACAGCAAAGGTGCCAGCGGGGAAAAGTAATGCTGGTTCTCACTGCCTCCTGGAACCCTTTCAAATGCCCCTGACAATTTGGCCCTCTCTGCTTTCCTGCGGACTCCATCCTCAAAAGCACCTGTTTTCGCTTTCGGCAGCCTCCGGAGCAAAAAAGACAAACGTCCAGCTTTTGCTGCCACAGCAAAGGTGCCAGCGGGGAAAAGTAATGCTGGTTCTCACTGCCTCCTGGAACCCTTTCAAATGCCACAGACAATTTGGCCCTCTCTGCTTTCCTGCGGACTCCATCCTCAAAAGCACCTGTTTTCGCTTTCGGCAGCCTCCGGAGCAAAAAAGACAAACGTCCAGCTTTTGCTGCCACAACAAAGGTGCCAGCGGTAAAAAGTAATGCTGGTTCTCACTGCCTCCTGGAACCCTTTCAAATGCCACAGACAATTTGGCCCTCTCTGCTTTCCTGCGGACTCCATCCTCAAAAGCACCTGTTTTCGCTTTCGGCAACCTCCGGAGCAAAAAAGACAAACGTCCAGCTTTTGCTGCCACAGCAAAGGTGCCAGAGGGGAAAAGTAATGCTGGTTCTCACTGCCTCCTGGAACCCTTTCAAATGCCACAGACAATTTGGCCCTCTCTGCTTTCCTGCGGACTCCATCCTCAAAAGCACCTGTTTTCGCTTTCGGCAGCCTCCGGAGCAAAAAAGACAAATGTCCAGCTTTTGCTGCCACAGCAAAGGTGCCAACGGGGAAAAGTAATGCTGGTTCTCACTGCCTCCTGGAACCCTTTCAAATGCCACAGACAATTTGGCCCTCTCTGCTTTCCTGCGGACTCCATCCTCAAAAGCACCTTTTTTCGCTTTCGGCAACCTCCGGAGCAAAAAAGACAAACGTCCAGCTTTTGCTGCCACAGCAAAGGTGCCAGCGGGGAAAAGTAATGCTGGTTCTCACTGCCTCCTGGAACCCTTTCAAATGCCCCTGACAATTTGGCCCTCTCTGCTTTCCTGCGGACTCCATCCTCAAAAGCACCTGTTTTCGCTTTCGGCAGCCTCCGGAGCAAAAAAGACAAACGTCCAGCTTTTGCTGCCACAGCAAAGGTGCCAGCGGGGAAAAGTAATGCTGGTTCTCACTGCCTCCTGGAACCCTTTCAAATGCCACAGACAATTTGGCCCTCTCTGCTTTCCTGCGGACTCCATCCTCAAAAGCACCTGTTTTCGCTTTCGGCAGCCTCCGGAGCAAAAAAGACAAACGTCCAGCTTTTGCTGCCACAACAAAGGTGCCAGCGGTAAAAAGTAATGCTGGTTCTCACTGCCTCCTGGAACCCTTTCAAATGCCCCAGACAATTTGGCCCTCTCTGCTTTCCTGCGGACTCCATCCTCAAAAGCACCTGTTTTCGCTTTCGGCAACCTCCGGAGCAAAAAAGACAAACGTCCAGCTTTTGCTGCCACAGCAAAGGTGCCAGAGGGGAAAAGTAATGCTGGTTCTCACTGCCTCCTGGAACCCTTTCAAATGCCACAGACAATTTGGCCCTCTCTGCTTTCCTGCGGACTCCATCCTCAAAAGCACCTGTTTTTGCTTTCGGCAGCCTCCGGAGCAAAAAAGACAAACGTCCAGCTTTTGCTGCCACAGCAAAGGTGCCAGCGGGGAAAAGTAATGCTGGTTCTCACTGCCTCCTGGAACCTCTTCAAATGCCCCAGACAATTTGGCCCTCTCTGCTTTCCTGCGGACTCCATCCTCAAAAGCACCTGTTTTCGCTTTTGGCAACCTCCGGAGCAAAAAAGACAAACGTCCAGCTTTTGCTGCCACAGCAAAGGTGCCAGCGGGGAAAAGTAATGCTGGTTCTCACTGCCTCCTGGAACCCTTTCAAATGCCACAGACAATTTGGCCCTCTCTGCTTTCCTGCGGACTCCATCCTCAAAAGCACCTGTTTTCGCTTTCGGCAGCCTCCGGAGCAAAAAAGACAAACGTCCAGCTTTTGCTGCCACAGCAAAGGTGCCAGCGGGGAAAAGTAATGCTGGTTCTCACTGCCTCCTGGAACCCTTTCAAATGCCACAGACAATTTGGCCCTCTCTGCTTTCCTGCGGACTCCATCCTCAAAAGCACCTGTTTTCGCTTTCGGCAGCCTCCGGAGCAAAAAAGACAAACGTCCAGCTTTTGCTGCCACAGCAAAGGTGCCAGCGGGGAAAAGTAATGCTGGTTCTCACTGCCTCCTGGAACCCTTTCAAATGCCACAGACAATTTGGCCCTCTCTGCTTTCCTGCGGACTCCATCCTCAAAAGCACCTGTTTTCGCTTTCGGCAGCCTCCGGAGCAAAAAAGACAAACGTCCAGCTTTTGCTGCCACAACAAAGGTGCCAGCGGGGAAAAGTAATGCTGGTTCTCACTGCCTCCTGGAACCCTTTCAAATGCCCCAGACAATTTGGCCCTCTCTGCTTTCCTGCGGACTCCATCCTCAAAAGCACCTGTTTTCGCTTTCGGCAACCTCCGGAGCAAAAAAGACAAACGTCCAGCTTTTGCTGCCACAGCAAAGGTGCCAGAGGGGAAAAGTAATGCTGGTTCTCACTGCCTCCTGGAACCCTTTCAAATGCCACAGACAATTTGGCCCTCTCTGCTTTCCTGCGGACTCCATCCTCAAAAGCACCTGTTTTTGCTTTCGGCAGCCTCCGGAGCAAAAAAGACAAACGTCCAGCTTTTGCTGCCACAGCAAAGGTGCCAGCGGGGAAAAGTAATGCTGGTTCTCACTGCCTCCTGGAACCTCTTCAAATGCCCCAGACAATTTGGCCCTCTCTGCTTTCCTGCGGACTCCATCCTCAAAAGCACCTGTTTTCGCTTTTGGCAACCTCCGGAGCAAAAAAGACAAACGTCCAGCTTTTGCTGCCACAGCAAAGGTGCCAGCGGGGAAAAGTAATGCTGGTTCTCACTGCCTCCTGGAACCCTTTCAAATGCCACAGACAATTTGGCCCTCTCTGCTTTCCTGAAAAGTCTATCCTCAAAAGCACCTGTTTTCGCTTTCGGCAGCCTCCGGAGCAAAAAAGACAAACGTCCAGCTTTTGCTGCCACAACAAAGGTGCCAGCGGGGAAAAGTAATGCTGGTTCTCACTGCCTCCTGGAACTCTTTCAAATGCCACAGACAATTTGGCCCTCTCTGCTTTCCTGCGGACTCCATCCTCAAAAGCACCTGTTTTCGCTTTCGGCAACCTCCGGAGCAAAAAAGACAAACGTCCAGCTTTTGCTGCCACAGCAAAGGTGCCAGCGGGGAAAAGTAATGCTGGTTCTCACTGCCTCCTGGAACCCTTTCAAATGCCACAGACAATTTGGCCCTCTCTGCTTTCCTGAAAAGTCTATCCTCAAAAGCACCTGTTTTCGCTTTCGGCAGCCTCCGGAGCAAAAAAGACAAACGTCCAGCTTTTGCTGCCACAACAAAGGTGCCAGCGGGGAAAAGTAATGCTGGTTCTCACTGCCTCCTGGAACCCTTTCAAATGCCACAGACAATTTGGCCCTCTCTGCTTTCCTGCGGACTCCATCCTCAAAAGCACCTGTTTTCGCTTTCGGCAGCCTCCGGAGCAAAAAAGACAAACGTCCAGCTTTTGCTGCCACAGCAAAGGTGCCAACGGGGAAAAGTAATGCTGGTTCTCACTGCCTCCTGGAACCCTTTCAAATGCCCCAGACAATTTGGCCCTCTCTGCTTTCCTGCGGACTCCATCCTCAAAAGCACCTGTTTTCGCTTTCGGCAGCCTCCGGAGCAAAAAAGACAAACGTCCAGCTTTTGCTGCCACAGCAAAGGTGCCAGCGGGGAAAAGTAATGCTGGTTCTCACTGCCTCCTGGAACCCTTTCAAATGCCCCAGACAATTTGGCCCTCTCTGCTTTCCTGCGGACTCCATCCTCAAAAGCACCTGTTTTCGCTTTCGGCAGCCTCCGGAGCAAAAAAGACAAACGTCCAGCTTTTGCTGCCACAGCAAAGGTGCCAGCGGGGAAAAGTAATGCTGGTTCTCACTGCCTCCTGGAACCCTTTCAAATGCCACAGACAATTTGGCCCTCTCTGCTTTCCTGCGGACTCCATCCTCAAAAGCACCTGTTTTCGCTTTCGGCAGCGTCCGGAGCAAAAAAGACAAACGTCCAGCTTTTGCTGCCACAGCAAAGGTGCCAGCGGGGAAAAGTAATGCTGGTTCTCACTGCCTCCTGGAACCTGTTCAAATGCCCCAGACAATTTGGCCCTCTCTGCTTTCCTGCGGACTCCATCCTCAAAAGCACCTGTTTTCGCTTTCGGCAGCGTCCGGAGCAAAAAAGACAAACGTCCAGCTTTTGCTGCCACAGCAAATGTGCCAGCGGGGAAAAGTAATGCTGGTTCTCACTGCCTCCTGGAACCTGTTCAAATGCCCCAGACAATTTGGCCCTCTCTGCTTTCCTGCGGACTCCATCCTCAAAAGCACCTGTTTTCGCTTTCGGCAGCCTCCGGAGCAAAAAAGACAAACGTCCAGCTTTTGCTGCCACAGCAAAGGTGCCAGCGGGGAAAAGTAATGCTGGTTCTCACTGCCTCCTGGAACCCTTTCAAATGCCACAGACAATTTGGCCCTCTCTGCTTTCCTGCGGACTCCATCCTCAAAAGCACCTGTTTTCGCTTTCGGCAGCCTCCGGAGCAAAAAAGACAAACGTCCAGCTTTTGCTGCCACAGCAAAGGTGCCAGCGGGGAAAAGTAATGCTGGTTCTCACTGCCTCCTGGAACTCCTTCAAATGCCCCAGACAATTTGGCTCTCTCTGCTTTCCTGCGGACTCCATCCTCAAAAGCACCTGTTTTCGCTTTCGGCAGCCTCCGGAGCAAAAAAGACAAACGTCCAGCTTTTGCTGCCACAGCAAAGGTGCCAGCGGGGAAAAGTAATGCTGGTTCTCACTGCCTCCTGGAACCTCTTCAAATGCCACAGACATCTTGGCCCTCTCTGCTTTCCTGCGGACTCCATCCTCAAAAGCACCTGTTTTCGCTTTCGGCAACCTCATGAGCAAAAAAGACAAACGTCCAGCTTTTGCTGCCACAGCAAAGGTGCCAGCGGGGAAAAGTAATGCTGGTTCTCACTGCCTCCTGGAACTCTTTCAAATGCCACAGACAATTTGGCCCTCTGTGCTTTCCTGCGGACTCCATCCTCAAAAGCAGCTGTTTTCGCTTTCGGCAGCCTCCGGAGCAAAAAAGACAAACGTCCAGCTTTTGCTGCCACAGCAAAGGTGCCAGCGGGGAAAAGTAATGCTGGTTCTCACTGCCTCCTGGAACCTCTTCAAATGCCCCAGACAATTTGGCCCTCTCTGCTTTCCTGCGGACTCCATCCTCAAAAGCACCTGTTTTCGCTTTTGGCAACCTCCGGAGCAAAAAAGACAAACGTCCAGCTTTTGCTGCCACAGCAAAGGTGCCAGCGGGGAAAAGTAATGCTGGTTCTCACTGCCTCCTGGAACCCTTTCAAATGCCCAGGACAATTAAGCCCTCTCTGCTTTCCTGCGGACTCTATCCTCAAAAGCGCCTTTTTTCACTTTCGGCGCCCTCCGGTGGTAAAAAGACAAACGTCCAGGTTTTGCTGCCACAGCAAAGGTGCCAGCGGGGAAAAGTGATGCTGGTTCTCACTGCCTCCTGGAACTCTTTCAAATGCCACAGACAATTTGGCCCTCTCTGCTTTCCTGCGGACTCCATCCTCAAAAGCACCTGTTTTCGCTTTCGGCAGCCTCCGGAGCAAAAAAGACAAACGTCCAGCTTTTGCTGCCACAGCAAAGGTGCCAGCGGGGAAAAGTAATGCTGGTTCTCACTGCCTCCTGGAACCCTTTCAAATGCCACAGACAATTTGGCCCTCTCTGCTTTCCTGCGGACTCCATCCTCAAAAGCACCTGTTTTCGCTTTCGGCAGCGTCCGGAGCAAAAAAGACAAACGTCCAGCTTTTGCTGCCACAGCAAAGGTGCCAGCGGGGAAAAGTAATGCTGGTTCTCACTGCCTCCTGGAACCTGTTCAAATGCCCCAGACAATTTGGCCCTCTCTGCTTTCCTGCGGACTCCATCCTCAAAAGCACCTGTTTTCGCTTTCGGCAGCGTCCGGAGCAAAAAAGACAAACGTCCAGCTTTTGCTGCCACAGCAAATGTGCCAGCGGGGAAAAGTAATGCTGGTTCTCACTGCCTCCTGGAACCTGTTCAAATGCCCCAGACAATTTGGCCCTCTCTGCTTTCCTGCGGACTCCATCCTCAAAAGCACCTGTTTTCGCTTTCGGCAGCCTCCGGAGCAAAAAAGACAAACGTCCAGCTTTTGCTGCCACAGCAAAGGTGCCCGCGGGGAAAAGTAATGCTGGTTCTCACTGCCTCCTGGAACCCTTTCAAATGCCACAGACAATTTGGCCCTCTCTGCTTTCCTGCGGACTCCATCCTCAAAAGCACCTGTTTTCGCTTTCGGCAGCCTCCGGAGCAAAAAAGACAAACGTCCAGCTTTTGCTGCCACAGCAAAGGTGCCAGCGGGGAAAAGTAATGCTGGTTCTCACTGCCTCCTGGAACTCCTTCAAATGCCCCAGACAATTTGGCTCTCTCTGCTTTCCTGCGGACTCCATCCTCAAAAGCACCTGTTTTCGCTTTCGGCAGCCTCCGGAGCAAAAAAGACAAACGTCCAGCTTTTGCTGCCACAGCAAAGGTGCCAGCGGGGAAAAGTAATGCTGGTTCTCACTGCCTCCTGGAACCTCTTCAAATGCCACAGACATCTTGGCCCTCTCTGCTTTCCTGCGGACTCCATCCTCAAAAGCACCTGTTTTCGCTTTCGGCAACCTCATGAGCAAAAAAGACAAACGTCCAGCTTTTGCTGCCACAGCAAAGGTGCCAGCGGGGAAAAGTAATGCTGGTTCTCACTGCCTCCTGGAACTCTTTCAAATGCCACAGACAATTTGGCCCTCTCTGCTTTCCTGCGGACTCCATCCTCAAAAGCAGCTGTTTTCGCTTTCGGCAGCCTCCGGAGCAAAAAAGACAAACGTCCAGCTTTTGCTGCCACAGCAAAGGTGCCAGCGGGGAAAAGTAATGCTGGTTCTCACTGCCTCCTGAAACCTCTTCAAATGCCCCAGACAATTTGGCCCTCTCTGCTTTCCTGCGGACTCCATCCTCAAAAGCACCTGTTTTCGCTTTTGGCAACCTCCGGAGCAAAAAAGACAAACGTCCAGCTTTTGCTGCCACAGCAAAGGTGCCAGCGGGGAAAAGTAATGCTGGTTCTCACTGCCTCCTGGAACCCTTTCAAATGCCCCAGACAATTAAGCCCTCTCTGCTTTCCTGCGGACTCTATCCTCAAAAGCGCCTTTTTTCACTTTCGGCGCCCTCCGGTGGTAAAAAGACAAACGTCCAGGTTTTGCTGCCACAGCAAAGGTGCCAGCGGGGAAAAGTGATGCTGGTTCTCACTGCCTCCTGGAACTCTTTCAAATGCCACAGACAATTTGGCCCTCTCTGCTTTCCTGCGGACTCCATCCTCAAAAGCACCTGTTTTCGCTTTTGGCAACCTCCGGAGCAAAAAGACAAACGTCCAGCTTTTGCTGCCACAGCAAAGGTGCCAGCGGGGAAAAGTAATGCTGGTTCTCACTGCCTCCTGGAACTCTTTCAAATGCCACAGACAATTTGGCCCTCTCTGCTTTCCTGCGGACTCCATCCTCAAAAGCACCTATTTTCGCTTTTGGCAACCTCCGGAGCAAAAAAGACAAACGTCCAGCTTTTGCTGCCACAGCAAAGGTGCCAGCGGGGAAAAGTAATGCTGGTTCTCACTGCCTCCTGGAACCCTTTCAAATGCCACAGACAATTTGGCCCTCTCTGCTTTCCTGCGGACTCCATCCTCAAAAGCACCTGTTTTCGCTTTCGGCAGCCTCCGGAGCAAAAAAGACAAACGTCCAGCTTTTGCTGCCACAGCAAAGGTGCCAGCGGGGAAAAGTAATGCTGGTTCTCACTGCCTCCTGGAACCTCTTCAAATGCCCCAGACAATTTGGCCCTCTCTGCTTTCCTGCGGACTCCATCCTCAAAAGCACCTGTTTTCGCTTTTGGCAACCTCCGGAGCAAAAAGACAAACGTCCAGCTTTTGCTGCCACAGCAAAGGTGCCAGCGGGGAAAAGTAATGCTGGTTCTCACTGCCTCCTGGAACCCTTTCAAATGCCCCAGACAATTTGGCCCTCTCTGCTTTCCTACGGACTCCATCCTCAAAAGCACCTGTTTTCGCTTTCGGCAGCCTCCGGAGCAAAAAAGACAAACGTCCAGCTTTTGCTGCCACAGCAAAGGTGCCAGCGGGGGAAAAGTAATGCTGGTTCTCACTGCCTCCTGGAACCTGTTCAAATGCCCCAGACAATTTGGCCCTCTCTGCTTTCCTGCGGACTCCATCCTCAAAAGCACCTGTTTTCGCTTTCGGCAACCTCCGGAGCAAAAAAGACAAACGTCCAGCTTTTGCTGCCACAGCAAAGGTGCCAGCGGGGAAAAGTAATGCTGGTTCTCACTGCCTCCTGGAACCCTTTCAAATGCCCCAGACAATTTGGCCCTCTCTGCTTTCCTGTGGACTCCATCCTCAAAAGCACCTGTTTTCGCTTTCGGCAGCCTCCGGAGCAAAAAAGACAAACGTCCAGCTTTTGCTGCCACAGCAAAGGTGCCAGCGGGGAAAAGTAATGCTGGTTCTCACTGCCTCCTGGAACCTCTTCAAATGCCCCAGACAATTTGGCCCTCTCTGCTTTCCTGCGGACTCCATCCTCAAAAGCACCTGTTTTCGCTTTTGGCAACCTCCGGAGCAAAAAAGACAAACGTCCAGCTTTTGCTGCCACAGCAAAGGTGCCAGCGGGGAAAAGTAATGCTGGTTCTCACTGCCTCCTGGAACCCTTTCAAATGCCCCTGACAATTTGGCCCTCTCTGCTTTCCTGCGGACTCTATCCTCAAAAGCGCCTTTTTTCACTTTCGGCGCCCTCCGGTGGTAAAAAGACAAACGTCCAGCTTTTGCTGCCACAGCAAAGGTGCCAGCGGGGAAAAGTAATGCTGGTTCTCACTGCCTCCTGGAACCTCTTCAAATGCCCCAGACAATTTGGCCCTCTCTGCTTTCCTGCGGACTCCATCCTCAAAAGCACCTATTTTCGCTTTTGGCAACCTCCGGAGCAAAAAAGACAAACGTCCAGCTTTTGCTGCCACAGCAAAGGTGCCAGCGGGGAAAAGTAATGCTGGTTCTCACTGCCTCCTGGAACCCTTTCAAATGCCACAGACAATTTGGCCCTCTCTGCTTTCCTGCGGACTCCATCCTCAAAAGCACCTGTTTTCGCTTTCGGCAGCCTCCGGAGCAAAAAAGACAAACGTCCAGCTTTTGCTGCCACAGCAAAGGTGCCAGCGGGGAAAAGTAATGCTGGTTCTCACTGCCTCCTGGAACCTCTTCAAATGCCCCAGACAATTTGGCCCTCTCTGCTTTCCTGCGGACTCCATCCTCAAAAGCACCTGTTTTCGCTTTTGGCAACCTCCGGAGCAAAAAGACAAACGTCCAGCTTTTGCTGCCACAGCAAAGGTGCCAGCGGGGAAAAGTAATGCTGGTTCTCACTGCCTCCTGGAACCCTTTCAAATGCCCCAGACAATTAAGCCCTCTCTGCTTTCCTGCGGACTCTATCCTCAAAAGCGCCTTTTTTCACTTTCGGCGCCCTCCGGTGGTAAAAAGACAAACGTCCAGGTTTTGCTGCCACAGCAAAGGTGCCAGCGGGGAAAAGTGATGCTGGTTCTCACTGCCTCCTGGAACCCTTTCAAATGCCCCAGACAATTTGGCCCTCTCTGCTTTCCTGAAAAGTCTATCCTCAAAAGCACCTGTTTTCGCTTTCGGCAGCCTCCGGAGCAAAAAAGACAAACGTCCAGCTTTTGCTGCCACAGCAAAGGTGCCAGCGGGGAAAAGTAATGCTGGTTCTCACTGCCTCCTGGAACCCTTTCAAATGCCACAGACAATTTGGCACTCTCTGCTTTCCTGCGGACTCCATCCTCAAAAGCACCTGTTTTCGCTTTCGGCAACCTCCGGAGCAAAAAAGACAAACGTCCAGCTTTTGCTGCCACAGCAAAGGTGCCAGCGGGGAAAAGTAATGCTGGTTCTCACTGCCTCCTGGAACCCTTTCAAATGCCACAGACAATTTGGCCCTCTCTGCTTTCCTGCGGACTCCATCCTCAAAAGCACCTGTTTTCGCTTTCGGCAGCCTCCGGAGCAAAAAAGACAAACGTCCAGCTTTTGCTGCCACAGCAAAGGTGCCAACGGGGAAAAGTAATGCTGGTTCTCACTGCCTCCTGGAACCCTTTCAAATGCCACAGACAATTTGGCCCTCTCTGCTTTCCTGCGGACTCCATCCTCAAAAGCACCTTTTTTCGCTTTCGGCAACCTCCGGAGCAAAAAAGACAAACGTCCAGCTTTTGCTGCCACAGCAAAGGTGCCAGCGGGGAAAAGTAATGCTGGTTCTCACTGCCTCCTGGAACCCTTTCAAATGCCCCTGACAATTTGGCCCTCTCTGCTTTCCTGCGGACTCCATCCTCAAAAGCACCTGTTTTCGCTTTCGGCAGCCTCCGGAGCAAAAAAGACAAACGTCCAGCTTTTGCTGCCACAGCAAAGGTGCCAGCGGGGAAAAGTAATGCTGGTTCTCACTGCCTCCTGGAACCCTTTCAAATGCCACAGACAATTTGGCCCTCTCTGCTTTCCTGCGGACTCCATCCTCAAAAGCACCTGTTTTCGCTTTCGGCAGCCTCCGGAGCAAAAAAGACAAACGTCCAGCTTTTGCTGCCACAACAAAGGTGCCAGCGGTAAAAAGTAATGCTGGTTCTCACTGCCTCCTGGAACTCTTTCAAATGCCACAGACAATTTGGCCCTCTCTGCTTTCCTGCGGACTCCATCCTCAAAAGCACCTGTTTTCGCTTTCGGCAACCTCCGGAGCAAAAAAGACAAACGTCCAGCTTTTGCTGCCACAGCAAAGGTGCCAGAGGGGAAAAGTAATGCTGGTTCTCACTGCCTCCTGGAACCCTTTCAAATGCCACAGACAATTTGGCCCTCTCTGCTTTCCTGCGGACTCCATCCTCAAAAGCACCTGTTTTTGCTTTCGGCAGCCTCCGGAGCAAAAAAGACAAACGTCCAGCTTTTGCTGCCACAGCAAAGGTGCCAGCGGGGAAAAGTAATGCTGGTTCTCACTGCCTCCTGGAACCTCTTCAAATGCCCCAGACAATTTGGCCCTCTCTGCTTTCCTGCGGACTCCATCCTCAAAAGCACCTGTTTTCGCTTTTGGCAACCTCCGGAGCAAAAAAGACAAACGTCCAGCTTTTGCTGCCACAGCAAAGGTGCCAGCGGGGAAAAGTAATGCTGGTTCTCACTGCCTCCTGGAACCCTTTCAAATGCCACAGACAATTTGGCCCTCTCTGCTTTCCTGCGGACTCCATCCTCAAAAGCACCTGTTTTCGCTTTCGGCAGCCTCCGGAGCAAAAAAGACAAACGTCCAGCTTTTGCTGCCACAGCAAAGGTGCCAGCGGGGAAAAGTAATGCTGGTTCTCACTGCCTCCTGGAACCCTTTCAAATGCCACAGACAATTTGGCCCTCTCTGCTTTCCTGCGGACTCCATCCTCAAAAGCACCTGTTTTCGCTTTCGGCAGCCTCCGGAGCAAAAAAGACAAACGTGCAGCTTTTGCTGCCACAGCAAAGGTGCCAGCGGGGAAAAGTAATGCTGGTTCTCACTGCCTCCTGGAACCCTTTCAAATGCCACAGACAATTTGGCCCTCTCTGCTTTCCTGCGGACTCCATCCTCAAAAGCACCTGTTTTCGCTTTCGGCAGCCTCCGGAGCAAAAAAGACAAACGTCCAGCTTTTGCTGCCACAGCAAAGGTGCCAGCGGGGAAAAGTAATGCTGGTTCTCACTGCCTCCTGGAACCCTTTCAAATGCCCCAGACAATTTGGCCCTCTCTGCTTTCCTGCGGACTCCATCCTCAAAAGCACCTGTTTTCGCTTTCGGCAACCTCCGGAGCAAAAAAGACAAACGTCCAGCTTTTGCTGCCACAGCAAAGGTGCCAGAGGGGAAAAGTAATGCTGGTTCTCACTGCCTCCTGGAACCCTTTCAAATGCCACAGACAATTTGGCCCTCTCTGCTTTCCTGCGGACTCCATCCTCAAAAGCACCTGTTTTTGCTTTCGGCAGCCTCCGGAGCAAAAAAGACAAACGTCCAGCTTTTGCTGCCACAGCAAAGGTGCCAGCGGGGAAAAGTAATGCTGGTTCTCACTGCCTCCTGGAACCTCTTCAAATGCCCCAGACAATTTGGCCCTCTCTGCTTTCCTGCGGACTCCATCCTCAAAAGCACCTGTTTTCGCTTTTGGCAACCTCCGGAGCAAAAAAGACAAACGTCCAGCTTTTGCTGCCACAGCAAAGGTGCCAGCGGGGAAAAGTAATGCTGGTTCTCACTGCCTCCTGGAACCCTTTCAAATGCCACAGACAATTTGGCCCTCTCTGCTTTCCTGCGGACTCCATCCTCAAAAGCACCTGTTTTCGCTTTCGGCAGCCTCCGGAGCAAAAAAGACAAACGTCCAGCTTTTGCTGCCACAGCAAAGGTGCCAGCGGGGAAAAGTAATGCTGGTTCTCACTGCCTCCTGGAACCCTTTCAAATGCCCCAGACAATTTGGCCCTCTCTGCTTTCCTGTGGACTCCATCCTCAAAAGCACCTGTTTTCGCTTTCGGCAGCCTCCGGAGCAAAAAAGACAAAAGTCCAGCTTTTGCTGCCACAGCAAAGGTGCCAGCGGGGAAAAGTAATGCTGGTTCTCACTGCCTCCTGGAACCCTTTCAAATGCCCCAGACAATTTGGCCCTCTCTGCTTTCCTGTGGACTCCATCCTCAAAAGCACCTGTTTTCACTTTCGGCAGCCTCCGGAGCAAAAAAGACAAACGTCCAGCTTTTGCTGCCACAGCAAAGGTGCCAGCGGGGAAAAGTAATGCTGGTTCTCACTGCCTCCTGGAACCCTTTCAAATGCCACAGACAATTTGGCCCTCTCTGCTTTCCTGCGGACTCCATCCTCAAAAGCACCTGTTTTCGCTTTCGGCAGCATCCGGAGCAAAAAAGACAAACGTCCAGCTTTTGCTGCCACAGCAAAGGTGCCAGCGGGGAAAAAGTAATGCTGGTTCTCACTGCCTCCTGGAACCTGTTCAAATGCCCCAGACAATTTGGCCCTCTCTGCTTTCCTGCGGACTCCATCCTCAAAAGCACCTGTTTTCGCTTTCGGCAGCCTCCGGAGCAAAAAAGACAAACGTCCAGCTTTTGCTGCCACAGCAAAGGTGCCAGCGGGGAAAAGTAATGCTGGTTCTCACTGCCTCCTGGAACCCTTTCAAATGCCACAGACAATTTGGCACTCTCTGCTTTCCTGCGGACTCCATCCTCAAAAGCACCTGTTTTCGCTTTCGGCAACCTCCGGAGCAAAAAAGACAAACGTCCAGCTTTTGCTGCCACAGCAAAGGTGCCAGCGGGGAAAAGTAATGCTGGTTCTCACTGCCTCCTGGAACTCCTTCAAATGCCCCAGACAATTTGGCTCTCTCTGCTTTCCTGCGGACTCCATCCTCAAAAGCACCTGTTTTCGCTTTCGGCAGCCTCCGGAGCAAAAAGACAAACGTCCAGCTTTTGCTGCCACAGCAAACGTGCCAGCGGGGAAAAGTAATGCTGGTTCTCACTGCCTCCTGGAACCTCTTCAAATGCCACAGACAATTTGGCCCTCTCTGCTTTCCTGCGGACTCCATCCTCAAAAGCACCTGTTTTCGCTTTCGGCAGCCTCCGGAGCAAAAAAGACAAACGTCCAGCTTTTGCTGCCACAGCAAAGGTGCCAGCGGGGAAAAGTAATGCTGGTTCTCACTGCCTCCTGGAACCCTTTCAAATGCCCCAGACAATTTGGCCCTCTCTGCTTTCCTGAAAAGTCTATCCTCAAAAGCACCTGTTTTCGCTTTCGGCAGCCTCCGGAGCAAAAAAGACAAACGTCCAGCTTTTGCTGCCACAACAAAGGTGCCAGCGGGGAAAAGTAATGCTGGTTCTCACTGCCTCCTGGAACCCTTTCAAATGCCCCAGACAATTTGGCCCTCTCTGCTTTCCTGCGGACTCCATCCTCAAAAGCACCTGTTTTCGCTTTCGGCAACCTCCGGAGCAAAAAAGACAAACGTCCAGCTTTTGCTGCCACAGCAAAGGTGCCAGCGGGGAAAAGTAATGCTGGTTCTCACTGCCTCCTGGAACCCTTTCAAATGCCACAGACAATTTGGCCCTCTCTGCTTTCCTGCGGACTCCATCCTCAAAAGCACCTGTTTTCGCTTTCGGCAGCCTCCGGAGCAAAAAAGACAAACGTCCAGCTTTTGCTGCCACAGCAAAGGTGCCAGCGGGGAAAAGTAATGCTGGTTCTCACTGCCTCCTGGAACCTCTTCAAATGCCCCAGACAATTTGGCCCTCTCTGCTTTCCTGCGGACTCCATCCTCAAAAGCACCTGTTTTCGCTTTTGGCAACCTCCGGAGCAAAAAAGACAAACGTCCAGCTTTTGCTGCCACAGCAAAGGTGCCAGCGGGGAAAAGTAATGCTGGTTCTCACTGCCTCCTGGAACCCTTTCAAATGCCCCAGACAATTAAGCCCTCTCTGCTTTCCTGCGGACTCTATCCTCAAAAGCGCCTTTTTTCACTTTCGGCGCCCTCCGGTGGTAAAAAGACAAACGTCCAGGTTTTGCTGCCACAGCAAAGGTGCCAGCGGGGAAAAGTGATGCTGGTTCTCACTGCCTCCTGGAACTCTTTCAAATGCCACAGACAATTTGGCCCTCTCTGCTTTCCTGCGGACTCCATCCTCAAAAGCACCTATTTTCGCTTTCGGCAGCCTCCGGAGCAAAAAAGACAGACGTCCAGCTTTTGCTGCCACAGCAAAGGTGCCAGCGGGGAAAAGTAATGCTGGTTCTCACTGCCTCCTGGAACCCTTTCAAATGCCACAGACAATTTGGCCCTCTCTGCTTTCCTGCGGACTCCATCCTCAAAAGCACCTGTTTTCGCTTTCGGCAGCCTCCGGAGCAAAAAAAGACAAACGTCCAGCTTTTGCTGCCACAGCAAAGGTGCCAGCGGGGAAAAGTAATGCTGGTTCTCACTGCCTCCTGGAACCTCTTCAAATGCCCCAGACAATTTGGCCCTCTCTGCTTTCCTGCGGACTCCATCCTCAAAAGCACCTGTTTTCGCTTTCGGCAGCCTCCGGAGCAAAAAAGACAAACGTCCAGCTTTTGCTGCCACAGCAAAGGTGCCAGCGGGGAAAAGTAATGCTGGTTCTCACTGCCTCCTGGAACCTCTTCAAATGCCACAGACATTTTGGCCCTCTCTGCTTTCCTGCGGACTCCATCCTCAAAAGCACCTGTTTTCGCTTTCGGCAACCTCATGAGCAAAAAAGACAAACGTCAGCTTTTGCTGCCACAGCAAAGGTGCCAGCGGGGAAAAGTAATGCTGGTTCTCACTGCCTCCTGGAACTCTTTCAAATGCCACAGACAATTTGGCCCTCTCTGCTTTCCTGCGGACTCCATCCTCAAAAGCACCTGTTTCGCTTTCGGCAGCCTCCGGAGCAAAAAAGACAAACGTCCAGCTTTTGCTGCCACAGCAAAGGTGCCAGCGGGGAAAAGTAATGCTGGTTCTCACTGCCTCCTGGAACCCTTTCAAATGCCCCAGACAATTTGGCCCTCTCTGCTTTCCTGAAAAGTCTATCCTCAAAAGCACCTGTTTTCGCTTTCGGCAGCCTCCGGAGCAAAAAAGACAAACGTCCAGCTTTTGCTGCCACAACAAAGGTGCCAGCGGGGAAAAGTAATGCTGGTTCTCACTGCCTCCTGGAACCCTTTCAAATGCCCCAGACAATTTGGCCCCTCTCTGCTTTCCTGCGGACTCCATCCTCAAAAGCACCTGTTTTCGCTTTCGGCAACCTCCGGAGCAAAAAAGACAAACGTCCAGCTTTTGCTGCCACAGCAAAGGTGCCAGCGGGGACAAGTAATGCTGGTTCTCACTGCCTCC
>NW_028128174.1:0-6200 GCF_965231255.1 Vanellus vanellus
GGGCGTGGATGGGGGGGACATGAGGGGACGGGACGTGGGGCATTGTCACCACACGTCCCCATGGCCCTCCGTGTTCTTATGTCCCCGTTGTCCCCCCCGTCCCCACTGTCCCCTGTGCCCCCTCTGTCCCCCCATCCCCCGTGTGTCCCCCCGTGTCCCCCACGTCCCCCCCGTGTCTCTGCTGTCCCCTCGTGTCCCCCCGATGTCCCCACTGTCCCCCCATGTCCCCCCCATGTCCCCGTGTCCCTGCTGTCCCCCCGTGTGTCCCCCGTGTCCCCCCCATGTCCCCATTGTGCCCCCCATGTCCTCATTGTCCCCCCGTGTCCCCCCATGACCCCCTGTGTCCCCGCATGTCCCCGTGTCCCCCCATGTCCCCCCGTGTCCCCTCATGTCCCCGCTGTCCCCCCGTGTCCCCCCGTGTCCCCCCGTGTCCCCGTGTCCCCACTGTCCCCCCGTGTCCCCGTGTCCCCGTGTCCCCCCATGTCCCCCTGTGTCCCCTCATGTCCCCGCTGTCCCCCCGTGTCCCCGTGTCCCCCTGTCCCCCCCTGTGTCCCCCCGTGTCCCCTTGTGTCCCCGCTGTCCCCCCGTGTCCCCGTGTCCCCCCATGTCCCCCCGTGTCCCCTCATGTCCCCGCTGTCCCCCCGTGTCCCCGTGTCCCCCTGTCCCCCCCTGTGTGTCCCCCCGTGTCCCCTTGTGTCCCCGCTGTCCCCCCGTGTCCCCGTGTCCCCCCATGTCCCCCTGTGTCCCCTCATGTCCCCGCTGTCCCCCCGTGTCCCCGTGTCCCCCTGTCCCCCCCTGTGTCCCCCCGTGTCCCCTTGTGTCCCCGCTGTCCCCCCGTGTCCCCGTGTCCCCCCATGTCCCCCCGTGTCCCCTCATGTCCCCGCTGTCCCCCCGTGTCCCCGTGTCCCCCTGTCCCCCCCTGTGTCCCCCCGTGTCCCCTTGTGTCCCCGCTGTCCCCCCGTGTCCCCGTGTCCCCCCATGTCCCCCTGTGTCCCCTCATGTCCCCGCTGTCCCCCCGTGTCCCCGTGTCCCCCTGTCCCCCCCTGTGTCCCCCCGTGTCCCCTTGTGTCCCCGCTGTCCCCCCGTGTCCCCGTGTCCCCCCATGTCCCCCTGTGTCCCCTCATGTCCCCGCTGTCCCCCCGTGTCCCCGTGTCCCCCTGTCCCCCCCTGTGTCCCCCCGTGTCCCCTTGTGTCCCCGCTGTCCCCCCGTGTCCCCGTGTCCCCCCATGTCCCCCTGTGTCCCCTCATGTCCCCGCTGTCCCCCCGTGTCCCCGTGTCCCCCTGTCCCCCCCTGTGTCCCCCCGTGTCCCCCCCTGTCCCCCCGTGTCCCCGCTGTCCCCCCGCCCCCCGCAGGCTGCTGGGACTGGGGAAGGTGCTGAGCTTCGCGGTGACAGAGTGGCTTCGGGACATTCGGTGTCACCAACTGCCGGGGCTGCTGGGGGGGGTGGCACCCGTCCACGCCGTCCTGCGCCTCTGTGAGTGCCACCGCTGTCCCCAGCGCGTCCCCGACCCCCCCCCCCCCCCCCCGTGTCCCCGGCTGTCCCCATAGCTGGGGGGTCACCGGCACAGGGGGTCCTGCCGGGAGGGTGGCACGTCACCAGCGCCGCGGTGGCATGTCCTGCGGTGTCACCGGTGTGTCATGGCACGGGGGTGGCAGTGGTGCCATGTCCCCAGCGTGTCCCGGGGTGTCCCCAGTGGGTCCCAGTGGGTGGTGGCAGTGGTGCCATGTCCCCAACATGTCCAGGAGTGTCCCCAGTGGGTCCCAGTGGGTGGTGGCAGTGGTGCCATGTCCCCAGCATGTCCCTGGCGTGTCCCCAGTGTGCCCCAGTGGGTGGTGGCACATCCCCAGCATGTGCAGGAGTGTCACCAGCGTGTCCCAGTGGGTGGTGGCAGGGGTGGCATGTCCCCAGCCTGTCCCTGGCGTGTCCCCAGTGTGTCCCAGTGGGTGGTGGCAGTGGTGGCATGTCCCCAGTGTGTCCCCAGTGTGTCCCCAGCGTGTCCCTGGTGTGTCCCCAGTCTGTCCCCAGTGTGTCATGGCACGGGGGTGGCAGTGGTGCCATGTCCCCAACATGTCCAGGAGTGTCCCCAGTGTGTCCCAGTGGGTGGTGGCAGTGGTGACATGTCCCCAGCGTGTCCCAGTGTGTCCCAGCGTGTCCCCAGTGTGTCCCAGTGGGTGGTGGCAGCGGTGACATGTCCCCAGTGTGTCCCCAGTGTGTCCCAGTGGGTGGTGGCAGCGTGGCATGTCCCCAGTGTGTCCCCAGTGTGTCCCAGTGGGTGGTGGCAGTGGTGGCATGTCCCCAGTGTGTCCCCAGTGTGTCCCGGTGGGTGGTGGCAGTGGTGCCATGTCCCCAGTGTGTCCCAGTGTGTCCCCAGTGTGTCCCCAGTGTGTCCCAGTGTGTCCCGGGGTGTCCCCAGTGTGTCCCAGTGTGTCCCAGTGTGTCCCAGTGTGTCCCCAGTCTGTCCCCAGTGTGTCCCAGTGTGTCCCGGTGGGTGGTGGCAGTGGTGCCATGTCCCCAGTGTGTCCCAGTGTGTCCCCAGTGTGTCCCAGTGTGTCCCCAGCGTGTCCCAGTGTGTCCCAGTCTGTCCCCAGTCTGTCCCCAGTGTGTCCCAGTGTGTCCCGGTGGGTGGTGGCAGTGGTGCCATGTCCCCAGTGTGTCCCAGTGTGTCCCAGTGTGTCCCCAGTCTGTCCCCAGTGTGTCCCCAGTGTGTCCCAGTGTGTCCCCAGTGTGTCCCCAGTGTGTCCCGGTGGGTGGTGGCAGTGGTGCCATGTCCCCAGTCTGTCCCCAGTGTGTCCCAGTGTGTCCCAGTGTGTCCCCAGTCTGTCCCCAGTGTGTCCCCAGTGTGTCCCGGTGGGTGGTGGCAGTGGTGCCATGTCCCCAGTCTGTCCCCAGTGTGTCCCAGTGTGTCCCAGTGTGTCCCCAGTCTGTCCCCAGTCTGTCCCCAGTGTGTCCCAGTGTGTCCCAGTGTGTCCCAGTGTGTCCCAGTGTGTCCCCAGTCTGTCCCCAGTGTGTCCCAGTGTGTCCCGGTGGGTGGTGGCAGTGGTGCCATGTCCCCAGTGTGTCCCAGTGTGTCCCCAGTGTGTCCCAGTGTGTCCCAGTGTGTCCCCAGCGTGTCCCAGTGTGTCCCAGTCTGTCCCCAGTGTGTCCCAGTGTGTCCCGGGGTGTCCCCAGCGTGTCCCAGTGTGTCCCAGTGTGTCCCGGTGGGTGGTGGCAGTGGTGCCATGTCCCCAGTGTGTCCCAGTGTGTCCCCAGTCTGTCCCCAGTCTGTCCCCAGTCTGTCCCCAGCGTGTCCCAGCGTGTCCCAGTGTGTCCCAGTGTGTCCCAGTGTGTCCCCAGTCTGTCCCCAGTGTGTCCTAGTGGGTGGTGGCAGTGGTGACATGTCCCCAGTGTGTCCCCAGTGTGTCCCAGTGTGTCCTGGTGGGTGGTGGCAGTGGTGGCACATCCCCAGTGTGTCCCGGGGTGTCCCCAGTGTGTCCCCAGTGTGTCCCGGTGGGTGGTGGCAGTGGTGCCATGTCCCCAGTCTGTCCCCAGTGTGTCCCAGTGTGTCCCAGTGTGTCCCCAGTCTGTCCCCAGTGTGTCCTAGTGGGTGGTGGCAGTGGTGACATGTCCCCAGTGTGTCCCAGTGTGTCCCAGTGTGTCCCCAGTCTGTCCCCAGTCTGTCCCCAGCGTGTCCCAGTGTGTCCCAGTGTGTCCCCAGTCTGTCCCAGTCTGTCCCCAGTCTGTCCCCAGCGTGTCCCGGCGTGTCCCGGGGGGGCGGTGGGGGTGACCCGCCCCCGCGCCCCCCGACTGTCCCTGTCCCCCCCAGGGCGGGCGCTGCGGGACCTTCTGGCGCTGCCGCTGCTGCCGCTGGTGGGGGTCCGCCCCGGGGGGGGGCCGCGGGGGGGGGGGCGGGGGGTGACCGCGCTCGGGGCCGCCTCCGCCTCCGCCGCCCTCAGCCTCTGCGCCCGTCTGCTGCGCGCCCTGACGGTGGGGACCCCCAACTGCCCCCCGACCCCCCCTAACTGCCCCCCCCGGACCCCCCCCAACTGCCCCCGACCCCCCCCAAACTGCCCCCGACCCCAAACTGCCCCCCGACCCCCCCAAACTGCCCCCCCGGACCCCCAACTGCCCCCCGACCCCCCCAACTGCCCCCGGAGCCCCCGACACCCCCCCCCCGGGAGCCCCCAAACTGCCCCCCCGGCCCCCCCCAACTGCCCCCCCGACCCCCCCAAACTGCCCCCCCGACCCCCAACTGCCCCCGACCCCCAACTGCCCCCCCGGACCCCCCCCAACTGCCCCCCCGGACCCCCCCAACTGCCCCCAGAGCCCCAACTGCCCCCCCGACCCCCAACTGCCCCCGGAGCCCCCGACACCCCCCCCCGGGAGCCCCAAAACTGCCCCCCGACCCCCCCTAACTGCCCCCGACCCCCCCTAACTGCCCCCCCGGACCCCCAACTGCCCCCCCGACCCCCCCAACTGCCCCCGACCCCCAACTGCCCCCAGAGCCCCAACTGCCCCCCCGGACCCCCAACTGCCCCCCGGGCCCCAACTGCCCCCGGACCCCCCCAAACTGCCCCCGACCCCCAACTGCCCCCCCGGACCCCCAACTGCCCCCGGAGCCCCCGACCCCCCCCCCGGGAGCCCCCAAACTGCCCCCCCGGCCCCCCCCAACTGCCCCCCCGACCCCCCCAAACTGCCCCCCCGACCCCCAACTGCCCCCGACCCCCAACTGCCCCCCCGGACCCCCCCCAACTGCCCCCCCGGACCCCCCCAACTGCCCCCAGAGCCCCAACTGCCCCCCCGACCCCCAACTGCCCCCGGAGCCCCCAACCCCCCCCCCCCCGGGAACCCCAAAACTGCCCCCCGACCCCCCCAAACTGCCCCCCCGGACCCCCCAAACTGCCCCCCCGGACCCCCAACTGCCCCCCCGACCCCCAACTGCCCCCGGAGCCCCCAACCCCCCCCCCCCGGGAGCCCCAAAACTGCCCCCCGACCCCCCCAACTGCCCCCCGACCCCCCCAAACTGCCCCCCGGACCCCCAAACTAACCCCCCGGACCCCCAACTGCCCCCCGACCCCCCCAACTGCCCCCGGAGCCCCCGACACCCCCCCCCCGGGAGCCCCAAAACTGCCCCCCGACCCCCCCCAACTGCCCCCCCGGACCCCCCCCAACTGCCCCCCCGGACCCCCAACTGCCCCCCCGACCCCCAACTGCCCCCGGAGCCCCCAACCCCCCCCCCCCGGGAGCCCCAAAACTGCCCCCCGACCCCCCCAAAGTGCCCCCGACCCCCAACTGCCCCCCCGGACCCCCCCCAACTGCCCCCCCGGACCCCTCCAACTGCCCCCCCGACCCCAAACTGCCCCCGGACCCCCCCAAACTGCCCCCGACCCCCCCAACTGCCCCCGGGCCCCAACTGCCCCCCCGACCCCCCCTAACTGCCCCCGACCCCCCCCAACTGCCCCCGACCCCCAACTGCCCCCCCGACCCCCAACTGCCCCCGACCCCCAACTGCCCCAATACCCCCCCAAACTGCCCCCGGACCCCCCGACCCCCCCCTCCCCCCCGGGAGCCCCAAAACTGCCCCCGGACCCCCAAACCCCCCCGGGACCCCCCAAACTGGGGGGTACTGGGGGGTTCCCCAGTCGTGGGGGTACCCTGACACCCCCCCCGCCCCCCCCCAGGCAATGGCGGAGGCACTGTACGAACTGGTGGCCCCCCCGCCCCCCCCCGCCCCCTCGGGGCCCCCCGGAGCCCCCGACCGACCTCCACCAGGTACGGACCAGTATGGACCAGTATGGACCAGTATGGGGGATGGGGGGCGTCAGGAAGGACTGGGGAAAGAGAGGGGGGTGTCCCAGTATGGGCTGGGGTGGGGGGAGGGCTCCCAGTATGGCCCAGTGGGGGGTCAGGGGCCTCCCAGTATGGGCTGGGGTGGGGGGAGGGCTCCCAGTATGGCCCAGTCGGGGGGGTCAGGGGCCTCCCAGTATGGGCTGGGGTGGGGGGAGGGCTCCCAGTATGGCCCAGTCGGGGGGTCAGGGGCCTCCCAGTATGGGCTGGGGTGTGGGGAGGGCTCCCAGTATGGCCCAGTGGGGGGTCAGGGTCCTCCCAGTATGGGCTGGGGTGGGGGGAGGGCTCCCAGTATGGCCCAGTGGGGGTCAGGGGACCTCCCAGTATGGGCTGGGGTGGGGGGAGGGCTCCCAGTATGGCCCAGTTGGGGGGTCA